>NC_066571.1:8115973-8188473 GCF_024679095.1 Eriocheir sinensis
CTTACAGTAGCGTTCTGATGCCACTTTTCAGCTACTCTATGCATTCCGATCCCTTATTAGTGGTTCCTAGCCCTTTCAATCACTTTATCCGTCTCCTTGATCCCCTTACAGTTCGATCAATAGTTTCTGATGCCATTTTTCAACATTATACAATCCCAATCCTTTATTAGTGGTTCCAAGCTCCTTCAATCACGTAATTTGTCTCCTTAATCCCCTTACAGTTCGACCAATAGTTTCTGATGCCATTTTTCAACATTATACAATCCCAATCCCTTATTATGGTTCCTAGCCCCTTCAATCACTTAATTTGTCTCCTTAATCCCCTTGCAGTTCGACCAATAGTTTCTGATCCCATTTTTCAACATTATACAATCCTAATCCTTTATCAGTGGTTCCAAGCCCCCTCACGCCCAGCCTTCTCCTCCTGCAGGGTGAGATGATGTACTACCACCGCGTCGCCGTCACCCGGGCCTCCGAGCGTCAGGTGCTGCTGGTAAAATGCAACCTCGCCCCGAACACCGACCACTCCAACAGCATCGTCAAGAGAGACCTGCCCCCGGAGTTTGTGGAGCCAGAGTAAGTGTGTGAGGGGTAGGGTGGAGAGGTGTGGGGATGTGGGGGTTGTGTGTGTGGGGGGGAGGGTTGTGTGGGGGGGGCAAGGGTATGGTTGTGTGTGTGTGTGGGGGGGGGGGGGGGAAGAGAGAGAGAGAGAGAGAGAGAGTATGGTTGATTCTCGTCTCTTATTTTTTATTTGTTTTATCTCCCCCCCTCTCTCTCTCTCTCTCTCTCTCTACCTATGTCGTCCGTCTGTTAGTGTCTTTACTCTCCCTTTCTTTGTGTCATTCTATTTCTATCTATGTATCTATCTGTCCATCTGTCTGTCTGTCTGTGTATCTATACGTCTACCTGTCTCTGTCTGTCTGTGTATCCGTCTCTCTCCCTAATGGAATGGACGTGTTATCTCATTAACCCTTTCCTGCCTTCCAGTCGACACATAAAAAAACACATAAAAATAACTCCACTCCCATCTTTAAGGTTAATAATGATAGGCTTAAAAATCCCTTCACCTTCCCAGCCCCCCATCACCTTTCTTTGTCCTCCCATGAACTCAAGCGCCTATTACCTGCCGTCCACCTGCGCTCCACGTGGCTGCCTGCACCTGGGAACACACTGATAAAAGGACAGAACGCCGGATAATGGAGCCCCTCTCCGCGTACCCGAATTTCACGAGTCATCCCCTCTTGCAATCACACAAAGAAAACGGATGTCATTGCCCGAGTGTGGCCTTGAGGCGGCAGGCAGCGGGGAGGGAAGTACGGTACGGCACGTCATTTGATAATTTTACTAACTTTCTCTCCCTTTTCTCCCCTCCCACCCGTGCAGCTACATCGAGATCACGTCCGAGGTGTCAGGAACGGCGCCCATCCCTATCCTCGGCGTCGGGGTGCGGCAGAATGGGCAGCTGGTGGGCGGGCAGATCAACGTCCGCCCGGGCACCCCTCTCACCATGGAGGTTAGTGCGCCCGCCGCCCCAGCCTACCTCCGCCGCCGCCAGCCTGCCCCGACCCCGGCCAGCAGGGAGCGGCGGCGAGAGGCGGCGAGCAACCACCCGTTTTATGTAGCCCTGTCGAGCACCTCCGCGCTTGCGAGAGAACATTTTCCTACTTCTCTTTCTCTCCCTTCTCTCTCTCTCCCTCGATACCTGCCTCTCTCTCTCTCTGTCCTCTCTTTCTTATCTTCCTCGATACTGCAAACAACTTCGAAATCTAATTAATGAACTACCTAACAACGCCCTATGGCCTCCTCCTCCTACTACTAATACTACTACAGCTATTGTTACTTCTGCCATTACGATATCAATAACAACAATACAGATTAATCTCTTACGGTACCTCTATCAATACAAAACATTCTACTTAATCGTCTTTTGGCCTCCTCCTCCTCCTCCTCCTCCTACTGTTCTGCTACTACTTCTATTGGCACTACTTTTTTTCAATACAATATAATACACTTACCACTACTACGACCTACCACTGTTACTATTATAAGAACATAACTACTATTACTACATAACAACTATTAACTAACAATTATTAGCTATTACTAACTACATAACTACTACTACTACTACTATTATTACCAACAAAAACCACAATACAGTACAACAAAACACACTACCTTATTTACCACACACACACACACACACACACACACACACGCACACACACCTGACAGCCTCCGTCTTTCAGGTGTTCCTGGACGACACCTCCGCGGACATCTACGGCATTCTGATGAGCTACATGGAGGTGACGGACACGGCCAACAAGCGGGAGACCATGATATACAACGGGTGAGTATGGGGGGGGGACGGTGAGTGAAAATGGGGGGACCACGAGGGAGGTAAAGGGGTGAGTAAGGGGTGGCAGCAGGGAATGGGAGTAGATATAAGATAGGTAAGTGAGTTTTAAAGTGTAGGCAGGTTGGTAAGAAGAGTAAGTAGCGCAGGTAAGTGTAAAATTAAGTTTATTTAGGTTGTAAGTGGCCAGGTTGGTGAAGGGGTAACTGAGGTGAATGCTAAAGGCTTAAGTAGGTCTAGGGAGAGAGGAGGTGTATTTAGAGTGCAGTTAACTAGGTAGACAAGAGGAGAGCAAGATGAGGAAAAGGTTAGTGAGGAAATGGGAGGAAAGGAGTGAAGGAAGAGAGAAAGGAAAAAAGAGAAGAAATGTGAGAATAGTATAAGGAAAGAGGAAAGGAGTTAACAAAGAGGGAAAAGGAAAAAAAAGGAGGAGAGTAAGCGAGGAAATAATAGGAAAAGAGGAAGGAAGGAACAGAGAGAGAAACAATTATAAAAGAGAGGAATAGAAAAGTGAAGAAATAATAGGAAAAGATGAAGATTGGAACAAAGAGGAAAATTATAAAAGAGAGGAAAAGAAAAATGAAAAAATAATAGGAATAGAGGAGGGAAGGAACACAGAGAGAAAAAATTATAAAAGAGAGGAAAAGAAAGGGAAAAGAAATAATAGGAATAAAGGAAGGAATGAATAGAGGAAAAAGAGATAAAAAGAAGATGAAAAGAAATTATGAATGTGAAGCAAAATTTGACGGGAAGAGGATGAATTTTAAAGAGGAGTCTGAAGTTAAAGCTACCTCATAATACAATAATCAATAAAGAAAAGGTAGGAGGATAAGAGAAAAAAAAAAGGAAAGGATATGAAAAAAGACGGACAGAACAGCTGCAAAGTTTCGGCAATATAATGAACACCAAAATATCACGCAACGCAGATTACTAGTTAACTCCACGACTTCCATCTGGTTACATAGACACACTGGCAGCTGACACAGTTTGATAAATATGGACAAATGGCAGAGTTTGATACAAGGGCAAAGTTTAAAGCGACTATTGAAACACCAGAACATGAGTCAGGGGAACGAAATGCCAAGAGTGTGAGTGGGTGTGTGGGGGGAAGGGGGGGGTAGTGTTTTAAGTGTAGCCGTCAATAGGCAACTAGTGAATAGATTTGCCAAGTGTAATAGCCCCTTAAGTGTATTTAGATTGTGAGTGACCAGGTAGGCGAAGGGGGTAACTGAAGGGCTAACTAAAGGTGTAAGAAGGTCTATGGAGAAAGTAGGTTTGTTTAGAGTGTAGTTAGCTAGGTAGACAAAAGGAGAGCAATATGAGGAACACTATAGTATGGAAATGGGAGGAAAGGAGTAAAGGAGTGAAGGAAGAGAGACCATATAGCGACCTTAATGGAGACAAACTGATGGAGGGGAGAAATATACTCTAAGGAAAACGGGTTTGGAGTTTATAGGAAGAAGCGTGTGTTAGAAAGTTTTGTTATTTATGTTGTGGACGAGTTTCATGGAGTGTGGTCTGTGGGTGGATAGGCACGGAAAAAAGTTGCCTGGGACTGATAATAAGCTAAGAAGAAGTAACAGGGATGGAAGGGGATCGAGAGGAACGGACTGGCAGGGGACGGCTGGGAAATGGAGGCGAGACAAGAGGTTGCATGGCGCTGATGACATTATGCCTTCCTGCGATTGTTTTCCCCTCGCTCCCTTCCCAGAATTAACAGTCTCATCACACCCACGCTTCCACGACACCTTGACCTTAAGACGAAATTACGAATCTTCACACGGGCAATACCCACGAGGATTTCCTTCTCTTCCCCCCTCCCCTTACCTTTTTTTCTTCCTCTGAGATTAATAGTCCCACCTTAATAGAAGTAACACCTTGACCTGAAGACCAAACTACGAATTTTCATACAGGCAATACCCATGATTTCCTTCTCTTCCCTCCTCCCCTTACCTTTTTTTCTTCCCCTGAGATTAATAATTCCACCTTAGGACACAGAATAGAAATAACACCTTGACCTTAAGACACAATAATGCATCTTCACACGGGCAATACACGAGGATTTCCTTCTCTCCTCGTCCCCTTATTTTTTCAACCCAAGAGAAGTATTATTAGTTTAGGCAACAGAATAAAAACAAAACCTTGATCCTAAGACAACAATGCATTTTCACACAGGCAATACACACGAGGTTTTCCTTTTCTCCTCACTCCTTTCTCTGCTTAGCCCGGGAGAAGCAGTTTCATTTTAGGGCCCAACAGAAACAATACCTCGAACTTACTAAAAAAAAAAGAAGTATTGCAAAACTATGACTTTTCGCACAGGTAATACAGAAGAGAGTTTCCTTTTCTCCCACTTTTTGCTTAGCCTGAGAGCATTTTCGCGCAAGACCAGAAAACAGTCTTCCCACCAGGTGTCTGCTGTACAGGTCGAGAAGGAGAGGCAGGTAGATGGATAATGTTCCTAGATTTGCAAGCGGCTCTAAGAAAGCTTACATATATTTTACCAACTTACTCCTTATCTAGCAAATGACTTAATATGATGGCTAAAAGAAATTCATAATCTTAATCCTTAACTAATACAAATTCGAATTCTTTAACTTTGCAAGCGGATCAGTAATGGCTAAAATTACCTCAAAACTTCCTTTTTATATAACACAAATCTATACCCGGTGCTCTGCCGGCTATATGGGGTCCTGTGACGCTCCTTTCTTACTTCCTGTGTGTTTCGATAATGATTTGTTCTTCACAAGTCGCCTCGCAGTTCAGTGTTCTTCATATTGTTCTTATTTATATAGAGGAATTCTAACGTTCTACATCGCTTTCTTCGTCTTTATTTGTTTGTGATGTTTCGGCTGGGTCAGGTGATGTTACTGCGGCTGTGTTGGTGATGCAGCGCCCTGCGAGGCACCACACTTATTGGTTCTTATAGACGACGAAATTGCAGGTTACTTCTTACCGACGACAAAATGAACAACCTTGACTATGTTTGGGGTAGGAGCAGGAAGGAAATATTATGCCTTACTTAATCACCCAATGACCTTTAGGCTTTCAGTTCATCACATTACCTTAGCAATAATAACCCAGTGCTGGGCCATTGACATCCTCCATGCACTGCCTTACCTGTTGGCCTGACGATGAGGTGCTCCGCAGGTGTTCCGTGGACCCGATGCTCTTCGACAACTTCGTCACGACCACCGGCGACTACGTGTCCGCCAAGTTCCGCGCCTTCAAGTTCCCAGAGACCAACTACGTCCTGTTCCGTGGCACCGTGGACGTGTGCCTTGATAAGTGCCAGGGGGTAAGTGAGCTCCTCAGAGGGACTAATGAAGGGCAAGTTCCTCAGCCCAAAACAGTGCCCTTGTAAGCCCTTGAAGCATACTTAAGTCTCCATAATACTCAGGTTTCAGTTAGTGCCAAGGGGTAAATGAACTTCTCTATAAGACTGATTAACCTCCACTCCCACAGCCCAACACAGCGTCCTTGTCAGCCTCTCAAACCAAAGTGTCATCTCCATAATAGTCACTTAAATAAATAGCCATAGTAGTCGATAAGTGTCAAGGGTAAGTGAGCTCTTTTGAGGGATTAAACTTCGGGTCACTTCCATAGCCCAACACAGCGTCCTTGTAGCCTCTCAAACCAAAGTGTCATCTCCATAATAGTCACTTAAATAAGTAGCCATAATAGTCGATAAGTGTCATGGGGTAAGTGAGCTCTTTTGAGGGTTTTCGGGTCACTCCCACAGCCCAACACAGCGTCCTTGTAGCCTCACAAACCAAAGTGTCATCTCCATAATAGTCACTTAAAAATAGCCATAATAGTCGATAAGTGTCATGGGGTAAGTGAGCTCTTTTGAGGGTTTTCGGGTCACTCCCACAGCCCAACACAGCGTCCTTGTCAGCCTCTCAAACCAAACTGTATTCTCTCCACAACGGTCAGATCTCGATAACTGACAAGGGATAACTGAGCTCCTCTGAGTGACGGATGGACTACGAGGGATCATTTCTGTATTCTCTCCACAACGGTCAGATCTCGATAACTGACAAGGGATAACTGAGCTCCTCTGAGTGACGGATGGACTACGAGGGATCATTTCCGCAAACCAACAGTACTTGTAGACCCCCAAACCAAACTATAGTCTCCGTAATACTCCGATTTTCTACTTGGCACCCGATACTTGAGATTTCCTGTAACGTTTCCTCAAATTTCTTAGCTTCTGTATCAACATCAAACACTATACAAGGAGTTTTCATCGTCTTTAGTATTTAGTTTCTGAGCTTTACGAACCCGCTGTGTCAAGCCGTGGAACTGACCCGCAGACCCGAAGACAGGGAATGACTCGGGAGGATGTTGAGTCAAAGCTTAACATCCTCGTGTCTTCCTTGATCTGAAAGCAATACGTAGGAAGGCAGTTTTATATCTATTTTCTCAGTATTACGTATACAGTTTGTGGTAAAGTCTTTAGTTCGTGATTGTTTAATTCATCAGTGCTTCATTTTATGGGATCGAGGCTTCGGTGTGGATGGAGTGAACCAACTGACTGTGTTTCGAAGCTTCGTTGGTGTTTCAAGTGGAGGAAAACAATTGTGTCTGATTCCTCTTGCTTTTGTGTGTGTGTGGGTTTATTTTATTCTCATTTGTAATTCGGTTTTGATGGTTTTGATTATGTAGAGGCGAACAAAGCAAAAGGAAAAGAACAACAACAAAAACATGGCGGGAGTCTTCAGATACGATAAAGCACACACACACACACACACACACACACACACACACGTTTAAGAAATCACGTCTATATATTAAAAAAGTGTTATGAAATAAGAGACATTAAAGCTCAACTCAATCCCATGCACAGAAAAATACAAATATAGATAAGAAGCAAATTAAAGAAAGAATAAGAAACACACCCACGCCCACACACACGCCCACACCCATCCTGCCCCCCCTCCACACCTCCCCTAACCTCCCTCCTCCCCCAGATCGCGTGCAGCAACGGCCAGCTTGGTTTCGGGCGGCGGCGGCGCGGTATCGACGACCAGGCGGCGGACCCCAACAAGATCTTCGAAGTGACGATGATGACGTTCCTGAAGGTGGACGAGACGCTCAACGGTACCAAGACGGAGGAGAAGCGGCTGGCGGAGGAGGTGGAGAACCATGTGGCGGCGGACATGAAGGCGATGGAGAGGGCGCTGCAGGAGGTGGCGGAGGAGAGTGTGAGGGAGGCCGCGGCGGTGGAGAAGGCGCTGAAGGAGGAGGCCGATATTGCAACGCCCTTTGGAAGACCCGCCATTGTCTCCGCCGCAGGGACAGGTCGAGGGTCCTTTCGCGCTAGTGAAGGTGAGGAGCCCGTCTACATCTACTACAACAGCGCCGTGACGCCCGCCCAGAGTCCATTCCTCGTGGCCCTCACTGCTGCCGCTGCTGCCCTGCTCCTCGCCCCCCGCAGACACTGATCCGCTGACCTGCAGGAGGAACTGAGTCTTTTTCTGTTCCTTTTTCCGGTGTATACAAGAGCAGCTTCGTCTTTTTGTTCTCTTTCTTTTTTACGCTAACCAGCAGGAAGACCTCTGATTCGTGCCCTTTTTCTTCTCTACTTGTTACGCTGCAGGAAGGTTTTGATTTATTCTTTTTTCTATTTCCTTTCCGCTGACTTGAGGAGGAACTGAGTCTTTTTCTGTTCCTTTTTCCGGTGTATACAAGAGCAGCTTTTTCTTCTTTACTTGTTACGCTGCAGGAAAGTTTTGATTTTTTCTTTTTCTATTTTCTTTCCGCTGACTTGAGGAGAAACTGAGTCTTTTCCTGTTCCTTTTTCCGGTGTATACAAGAGCAGCTTTTTCTTCTTTACTTGTTACGTTGCAGGAAAGTTTTGATTTTTTCTTTTTCTATTTTCTTTCCGCTGACTTGAGGAGGAATTGAATCTTTTCCCCGCCCTTGGTTTCGGTATATACAGGAAAAAACTTCAACTTTCCTTTTCACTTTGCAGCAGGATGGCCTCAGATCTGTTCCCTTTTCTTCTTTGTTTATTATACTGCAAGAAGGTTCTGAATCATTTCCTTTCCACATCCTTTTTGTGAATCCTTCCTTACCTTGATGACGACTAACGAAACACCCCTGTGGTCCACTACGGCGAGGTTTTCGTTTCATACACAAGGCAAATCATCTCTTTCTCGGATTGGTTTTCGATACCTAAGTACATGAGCTGTCTTGAAGGAGTGTCCAACAGGTGTGCTCTCAGTCTCTCCTCCCCACCTGGACTTGAGGCTGGTGCTGTCACTTCATCGTTGTTTCGTTGCTTCCCGCCGCCCTTGCCTTGGTAGTGGACGACTCTTGCTCCGATACACGAGTCGTCACTGAGTCTCCATCGTGCAGCTTCCCACGACACTCCTGAGGAACCTCCCGCCCTTGGCCTTCCTTTCCTTGCCTCTGGCCATGCTCTCCTTACTCCCAGCCCTCCAGCCTTCCTCCGGCCTCCCGTTCCTGCTCCTGGTCCTCTGCCCTTCACCCCCGGCCCTCGTACCCTCGCCAGGCCCGCACGCCCTCGCTGCTTGGCTTGGCTCCTTGGTTTTTGCATTTCGTGGCCGTCCTTCACCGAGGGACGGAAGGGCTGCCTCCCTCGGGCAGGCCGCGCCATTCTGATATTGATCGAGCTTTAACGTCCTTGTTATGAACCACTGGCATTTCCATCGTAAGTTAAGTTAGTCCCGGTAACTCTCCTCGCCCCGTCCCTCCTCCCGACGGCTGCTCGGCTCAACGACAAACTTTTCCCAGCCTTTTCAGCTTCAGTTTCATGTTTCCATTTGAGTGCCACAGTAGTTTATGTAATAAATGGACTTTGTTTGTGTCATAGTTTTACAGGTGCAATGAACCTCAACACCAGTTTTGTTCACCCAGAATGCATTATGGAACCCCAAACATGTCCCCCGAACAGACCACAACGCAGCAGCCGCTGCAGACGTTAACACGGAGGCCGTGCGGCGCCCAGCGTGCGGCGTGCGGCGTGTTGTCCGTCGCGGCACGCAGCCCTGGGCGGCCGCCGCCTCCCGTCGCAGCTCCCAAAGCCGACCTTCCGTCAGTGTGTTGTTTTAACAGTTAGGGTAACGTGACTGTGGTGGTGGGAGGACACAGCCGCCCTGTGTCCCGCCTGTGTGTTGCCTCTGCTCCTAATGTCTGCCGCTGCCACGCCGCCGCCGCCGCCTCTGCAGCACGCGTGTCGCCGCTGCAGGGCGCGGCCGTATATGGGCGGCGGCGTGGCCCGGACTTGTCAGTGGCACGGCCAGTTGCCAGTCAGAGAGTAGTGCCGCAAACTGGCCCTGCCACGCAAGTCTCCCGTGCCGGCCGCGGCCCGTAACAGCAACTAACAAAGTGCTTGTACAGCTGTACAGTAGATTATGTCCCGTAACAACCTAATGTAAAATAAACTGTGATAGTTTCACTGATTTTTAATGGATACATGACATAAGGCTTTGGCAAGTGGGGCACCAATGAGGCAGTTCAGCTCTCCCGATCTGCCGAACAAATAACAAACAGCTAACAGGAAACACTTCACCAAAGATGCACAAGACAACAGACAGAGTCATACTCAGTGGTCCTCCTTAAAGCTTGGTAAGTTAAAGCTTCACAGTAACAATTTTGCAGTAAGAAATAAATACTTAAATGACACTAAACCAAGAATACAAAAGTTACCAATCAGTCGCGGGGCCAAACACGCCACGCTTACAACTCATGGCGACGCCCAGCCACCCACGGAACCCACACAGCCCATCACCCGCTTAGTACCCATCACCCCCCTGCCCCCTACTGACACCCACCGTCAAGAAGTCCCTGCCCGATACACATGCTTACATACGTTCTAAGAAACAGGCCATTTACCCTAACAACATGTCCACACCACAGCCACGCAACACACCGCTTTGCACTTACACTCTACACTTCCTTTACACTTCCTCCTGTACACAAACTCGTCAGCCCGGCACCGAGGAACATCCAGCCACCTCAACAGCTCACCCACAGCACACAGTCATGCTAAACACTATCATTTGTTGTAAAAAAAAAAATGTCTGTCTTTCTCAACACACGTCTGTACGCTGAAGAAGACCAAGACCTTACAGCGAGAACACAAACAAACAAACCCAAACACTTTTACTTAACACCCCCCTAAAAAAAACCGGTATTCTACATTATTACCTTTTCTCCCTTTTAAATTACCTTTATTGTCATGGCTGGGAAGTGAACTGGCTCTTACACACCTCTAGGAATGTCTTAGTTCAGCCATCTCACTTTCTATCACCTTCACTCTAATTAGAAAAGAGAGAAATCATACAAACTTATTACCATTAGATTTTCAACACCTGCACACTCGCACCAAGGTTAACTGACTCCAATATACCTTCAGGAACGCCTTAGTTTAATCAGTTCCCTTTTTCTCTCGTCCTCAGGTTCCTAAGACAGGTTTTCTATCACGAATATCTTCCACGTCTTTCATCACACCCTTACACTCACGCCAAGGAGGTGGACAGACTTGAACACACCTCAAAGAATGTTTTAGTTAAATAATTACACTGTTTTTTCATCTTAGGTTCTTCACACACCTTCACTTGTAACATTCGTATCCTCCATGTCTGCAGCACACCTTTACACTCACGCCGAGGATGTAAGGAGACTCAACACACCTCAAATAATGTCTATGTTCAATTAATTTACTGTTTTCCATCTACAAGCTCCTCAAGTATTTTTCTCCTATCACAAGTATATCAGATGTATCCAAAAACACCTTTACACTCACGCCAGGGAGGTAAGGAGACTCAACACACCTCAAATAATGTCTGTGTCCAATCAATTAACTGTTTTTCATCTTCAGGTTCCTCAAATATGTTTTCTATCGCGAGTATATCAGATGTATCCAAACACACCTTAACACACACGCCAGGGAGGTACGAACACTCAACACACCTCAAATAATGTCTGTGTCCAATCAATTAACTGTTTTTCATCTTCAGGTTCCTCAAATATGTTTCCTATCACGAGTATATCAGATGTATCAAAACACACCTTTACACTCACGCCAGGGCGGTAAGAAGACTCAGCACACCTCAAATCATGTATGAGTTCAATCAGTTTACTGTTTTTCATCTTCAGGTTGTTCAAATATTTTTCTCCTATCACGAGTATATCAAATGTATCCAAACACACCTTTACACTCACGCCGAAGATGTGGAAAGGCTCCCGCACCTCCAGGAATGTCCGAGCTCAACCATCTCACATTTTTCACCGTCAGATCCATTAAAAACAGGACAACAAATAAAGCCACACGGGAATGTCTTCTTGGTAACCTAAGTCAAACCTATGAATTAATACAAAACCTTATCACTTACCTTGCTTTCCTTTTCCTTCCGACCAAGCGAATACAAATCTACGTTTTTTTGTGTTGCTGAAGGAGTGGCGTTCGTTCGTTCGACTCATGACTGTCACGACGTAAGCAACAAGACGGGAGAGACACATGGAAACAACCTCAATCCTCAGGTCACGAATACATAGTCAGGACACTTCTGGAGCTACAGCTGGCCCTTGTCTTTCAGCGTCTCCCTCTGTCTTCTTCTGCAGGCAACTCTCTGTATCTTGTGAAGCTCCTGGTGTTCTTTTGAGTCGAGTGCAGAGGGCAAGGCCAAGACGAAATAAGACAGGAACCCGCACTATAAACAGCAATATATAGAAAACAGGAAATTAGGGTGATGATGAGGAGAAACGGCGAATGAAATGAAGGGACAATGAAGCCAATGAAAATGATCCAGAAATAAAACTATAAAGTAAACGAAAAAAATATAAATAACACAAGACAACAAAAGGAACAGCAATACAAAGAAAACAAGAAATTAGGGTGATGATGAGGCAAAAAAGAGGAATGAAATGAAAGGCCAATGAAGCTACTGAAAAAAAAAACACAAACAAAAATATTAAACAAAAGAAAAGTAAAAAACACTACATAAATAACACAGAAGACAACAAAAGGATAATCAATTTTGGCCTGAGGTGCGTTTTGATCCTCCTATGTCTCCTGGATCACAAAAATAGCGGAAACGTAACATAACCAAACAATGAGAAATACAGTATCGTCACCCCTTCCATCCTATCAGCAAAAAACGAGCGGCGGCTTCTTGGGACGTTTTCTAAGAGGGATGAAATGCTAATATACACAGACTCATGGTTTCCCTATCAGAGGTTCAGATCCCTTGGTGCTGATGGTGTTTGGTGCCCTGAGTCGTCTATTGAAGAAGGAAACTAATATTTAAAAGGTCGTTACAGTTGCCTTCGACTTAACTTTACTTTACCTTACTTTATATATTTCGAGTATTCATGAGTGAGTTTTTTTCATCACTTAAATAATCTCTATAAAAAAATAGTTTGCAAAGTTCTGTTCTATTCATTTACTTCCCTGTTTTTTCTTTTCTCCTTTCCCATTTTTTTTTGAGCGAGGGTTTGGAAACTTGAGAAATTCTAATATTTACCTAAAGTTATCTATTTCGAGTGTTCATGAGTTGAGTTTTTTCATTACTTAAATAATTTCAAGTTCACAAAGTTCAAGTCTAATATTTTACTTCCCTATTTTTTTTACTTTTCTCCATTCCCATTTTTTTTTTGAGCGAGGGTTTGGAAACTTTAGAAATCCTAATCTTTACCAAAGTTTATCTATATCGAGAGTTGATGAGTTATTAAATGAGTCTTCTTTTCATTACTTTACTAATCTCTGGTTCACAAAGTTCCATTCTATGCTTTTACTTAATATATTTCCCTTTTCTATATTTACATTTTCTTGAGCGCGAATTCGGAAACGTTCATAATTTTTTTAACTTCTCTATATATTTCCCTTTTCTATATTTACATTTTCTTGAGCGCGAATTCGGAAACGTTCATAATTTTTTTACTTCTCTATATATTTCCCTTTTCTATATTTACATTTTCTTGAGCGCGAGTTCGTAAACGTTTATATTTTTTTTACTTCTCTATATATTATCCTATTCTCTGTTTACATTTTCTTGAGCGCGGGTTCGGAAACTCTCATCATTCTTTTACTGCTTTATATATTATCCTTTTCTCTATCTACATTTTCTTGAGCGCGAGTTCGGAAACGTTCACATTTTTTTTACTTTCTCTATCTACAGTTTCTTGAGCGCGGGTTCGAAAACTCAAGAAACCCTAATTTAGAAGCAACAGCGTTCGGAAGCGTTCATCATTCCTTTACTTCTCTATATATTATCCTTTTCTCTATTTACATTTTCTTGAGCGCGGGATCGGAAACTCAAGAAACCCTAATTTAGAAGCAGGAGCGTGAGTCTTTTGAGCCGTAAACCACCAACCACTACTATCCTTACCCTTACACGAGTAGCCTTAGCGTTACCGTCATTATCAGTTACCTATCCATTAAAGCGATCGTATACGTGTCTTAGGTGCGAGGTATCACAGGTGTGGAGGACATGAGCAGTGGTGCGGCCGAAGGAACGCGAGCATTGAGCAAGAGGACGTTTGACGAGGCCCGTACTCTCAGAAGCTCTCGTACTCTCAGAACTCTCAAAGTATTTCCAAAAGGCCATACAAGAGATCAGTCGAGTTCTAATGAGTGTTTTCCGCGTTCATGGTGCAGAAGCCTTGTCAAACTATCGCTAGACTCATAAAAGTACCCAAGGAAATACCAACAATAACCTCTATGAGTCTTATCAAATGTGGGTGTGTAAGCCTTGGAATGTCTGAGTGTCTGAGAGGAGGAAGAAGCAGGCGACTTGGAAACAGGCAGCTCAGAAAGAAACCCCAAACCAAGAACGTGAAAGATGAAAACAGATTAAAACATGAGTCAATTTTAGTCAATACCTTCCGTTCCTCGTTAGTTTCTCTTCCAAAGCAAACAATATACGTAAACGAATGTTCTAGTCATCTTTCCAGAGGTTGACAATACAATCCCCTCTGACAAAATATAAGAGTGACCATCTGAGTGCACCAAACACCTGTACCAAGTTACCTGTCCCCTCGATAATGCGTCTAATGAACAGGAGCATCAACCACACGACTCACCACCTAGGAACATGAAGGTAATAAGAGATGGTTTTTGGCCGTGTTCGTAACTACACACAACTCAATGTCTTTAATTTATGCAGCTAAGTTATTATTATTGTGCATCTTTTCGAATCTCAAGAAGTCAGTCACTCAGTTATGTCCAGTGAAAAAATATCCAGTACATTCTTTCAATCAGTTAATCAGAAAGTCAGTCAAACCATCATCCAATTATTCTAACAATCAGGAAATTATTCAGTCAACTAATCAATGAGGTATGTTAGTCAATTACAAACTTAACCAATCAATCCTTCCCCGAAAAAAAAAAACAGGATATCAGTTAACCAATCGCGCACTTAATCTGCCAAACAGTTAACCAATCACGCAGTTAGTCTACCAAACAGTCAACCAATCACGCAGCTAGTCTACCAAACAGTCTATCAGTTAGGTTTATCACACACACACACACACACACACACACACACACACACACACACACACTACTGTAAGTCATTTAAGTAATCGATGATGGATGTTAAAACTTGTATACTAACGCTTTGAAAGGTCAACCACCCACCTAATACACACACACACACACACACACACACACACACACACACACACACACACACACACACACACACACGAATGATAAATCTGATAAAAAATGACAAATACTCAGATACGAAACAAGTCCATAAAAATCATAAATACTCACAAAAAAAGAAAAAAAAAAGAAGAAATCATAAGTGCACGAAAGACCTCCAACCAAAACATTCCGATCCTATTCAGCAGCATCGAATCCCTTGCCATTTATAACGAGTCGCCTTTTAGCGCAATCACCAAGCGTCTATAAATCACGCCTTTCTTAGCTACTTAACAGGACAATGGGGAGAAATCTACGTTATTCGCTACTCATGTTTCTTGGTAAGCTCGGTTCCTTGCCCTCGCTGATATGAATTCCTGCCCCAAAATACCTTGAAAGAGATACGGAGAAAAAAACAGCCTCTTCTTTTCACGCTCTTGTCTCTCGTAAGCTTAATCATTCCCTCCTTTGATATGAATTCCCCCAAAATGAAAAGATAAAAAGAAAATGAAAATGAAAATGAAAACATGAAAAATATAAAAGATAATATTTTTTTTTTTTTTTACGTCTACGCCTATAGTGCCGGTAGGCTTGCTTGAGGGGCCTGGATGGTAGTCGTGATGGCGCAGGCAAGTGTTTATAGTGGCGCCATCTTCTCTTGGATAACATGAAAAAATAAGAAATACATGAAAAAATAAGAAAAAGATAAGATTAAGTAAAATAAAACATAAAATAAAATACATTAGCGAAAATATAAATGAAGGGAAACAAGAGAAGAAAAAATAAGACAAGTGAAAAAAAAGAAGAAAATAAGAAAAAAAGGAAAAATATAGCGCACGTCTATTCATTGTAAGTCCAGTTCCCTGTCTTGAAATCCACTCGTTAATTCATCATATTATTCCAAAGACTCGACTCCAGAAAAAAAAGTCTTCGTTGGGTTCGAATTCCTAGAAACTTATATTAAAAAAAAAAAAAACTCTCCTCCAGCCCCGCTTTCCTCAATCCTGCTCGGCCTTGATAAACGGACAAATCAGATTATTTAAAAAGACCAAATGAAAGAGAGAGAGAGAGAGAAAAAAAAAGCTCCTGAGATGCAAATTCACGAGGGAGAATGGTAAGCTGTGTCTGAATAGAAAACTCATAAACGGATCAAACTCTATTTCTGAGGGATCGGATTCCTTTCTATACAGGCTTGAAACGTATATACATGAAAAGTTTGAGTATACTAAAGAATCGTAAACGGAGCAAACCCTCTCTTAAGGATCGAATCGCTTTTATACAGGTTTGAGAAATACATGAGAGAACAGACGCCTTGGAAAAAATCATACACAATCAAACCCTCTCTTAAGGATCGAATCGCTTTTATATAGGATCGAGAAATACATGAGAAACGCCATGGAAAAAATCATACACGATCAAACCCTCTCTAAAAGGATCTGATATCCCTCTATTCAGATTTGAAACTTAAATACATGAGGAAGGAAAAGGTGATGATGCCAGAAAATCATAAATCCTCTCTCTAAAGTATCGGATTTCTTTCTGTACAGCCTTGGAACGTGAATACATGAAGGGAGAGAATCAGAACCTTTTAAAACTCATATACGGATGCAAGCTTTCTCTCTCCAAAAGCATTCAATCGTCCTCTATGCAGACTCGGGTCGGTATCCTCGGACACATTCGGTTCCCACAACAAATACGACAATCTGGCAACGTTGGTTAATACATGAAGGGAGAGAATCAGATCCTTTTAAAAATCATAAACGGAGGCAACCTTTCTCTCTCCAAAAGTATTCGATCGTCCTCCATGCAGACTCGGGCCGGTATCCTCAGACGTTCCAACAACAAATACGACAATCTGGCAACGTTGGTTAATACATGAAGGGAGAGAATCAGATCCTTTTAAAAATCATAAACGGAGCCAATCTTTCTCTCTCCAAAACTATTCAATCGTCCTCTATACAGACTCGGGCCCACATTCTCAGACACATTCGGTTCCAACAACAAATACTTCCTTGACTGCGGATTTCCTACAAGAAGACACCACCAAGCTACAGGAATGGATCAAAAAGTGGCTGCTACAATTCAGTGAAGAACCCAGCATACCAATACCACATGGGAAACACTCCACTATCCACCACAGAGGCAGAGAAAGACCTGGGAGTTTATGTTACCAGGCTACCAGTGAAGGCCAAATCCGTGCCAATCGCAGCGGACGGGTTAAGGAGATTAGTCGGTTTGTCATGGGTGCTTTTCCACGTTCACGATACACAAGCCTTGTCATACTACCACTAGGCTCATGAAACTACCCATGGAGATACCCACAACAACACAACCTCTTCAAAAGCCTGATCAGATGTGGGTGTGCGAGCCCCGATGCCTTTGAGAATATGGTCCGAGAGAATTCCTGAATACCTTCTCCTCGTCTCTCAACCGTGACTCCTTTCGTCTATGGTTCCCTGGAGCTGATCAGTGGGCGTCTAAAAGAAGAAAAAAAAAAAGAATCCACAAACGTTCGAAAATAACACAAGCGATATATGCCTTAGAACTGCACTGAGCTATACATGTGGTCTTGGCTACACACGAGACTTAGAGAGCTAGTGAAGGGGTGGGGGGGAGGCGGGAGGGGGGGGGCATGGTGATATAGTGGAGGTGGTGGGGGATTGTGGTGAGAGTGGTGGCCATGGTGGTGGTGGTGGTGATGTATAGAGTGACCAGCTAACAGACAGACCTGCAAAGTGTGTGTGTGTGTATGTGTGTTTTCAGGTGTGTTAGGTTTCTGTAGGTGTGTTTACAGGTGTGTTTACAGGTGTGTTTAGGTGTGGTAAGGTGTGTGTATGTCTGTATTCAGGTCTATTTTCAGGTGTGTTAGGTGTGTGTAGGTGTGTTTACAGGTGTGGTAAGGTGTGTGTATGTCTGTAGTCAGGTATATTTTCAGGTGTGTTAGGTTTGTGTAGGTGTGTTTACAGGTGTGTGTATATATGTGTGTATCTATTCAGGTATATTTTCAGGTGTGTCTAGGTCTGCTCAGGTGTGTGTCAGGTATGCTCAGGTGAGGGCCTTGAGCGCATCCACCACCGCCGTGACGGAGGGCCGCGCCTTGGGGGACACTTGCCAGCACGCCCCCAGCAGCGCCTCCAGCTCCGGGGACGTTTTGGGGGGCGCCGCGCACCTCAGCTCCCCCCGCTCAGCCGCCATGATTACCTGAGGGGGAGAAATGGGGGAGGGGGGCGTTGGTGAAATGGGGGGATGAAGGGTAAGGAGGAAAGGAGAGATAAATAGATAGGTAGATATAAATATATAGTTAGATTGCGATATACGATAGATATAGTTAGATTAATAGATAAATAGATAGATAGATAGATAGAGAGAGAGAGAGAGAGAGAGAGAGAGAGAGAGAGAGAGGAAGAATATGGGAAGAATGGGGGTTCAAAGGAAGACGACGAAGGGAAGGGGAGAAGGATGGAATGAGAAAGGGTTAAGGGAAGGATAACAGAATGGAATGGGAAGGAAAATACATGAAAAGGAATGACTGGTAAGTGGAGGAGGAGTAGATGGGAAAAAGGATAGGAGGAGGAGGATTTCGAAGGAAGAAGATGGGAAGGGACGAGAAGAGGAACAACAAAACACAACTTCCCAAACTAACAAAGCAAAGATAAAAAAAATAAAAAAATAACACACAACAGAACGTCACTTAATCAGATACAAAGGTGTGCAAGTTACGTGACATTTAATTAAAGAGCAAAGGTGTGTGTGTTACCTGAGGGTCACTTAATAAAAAAACAAAGGTGTGCCAGGTACGTGAAGTTTAATTAAGGAACAAAGGTGTGTGTCTCTTACCTGAGCGTCACCTAATTAACGTACAAAGGTGTGGCAGGTACGTGGAGTTTAATTAAGGAACAAAGGTGTGTGTGTGTGTCTCTTACCTGAGTGTCACTTAATTAACGTACAAAGGTGTGTCTCTCTTACCTGACTGTCACTTAATTTACGTATACAGGTGTGCTAGTTACGTGTGCCACTTAATCAAGATGTAAAGCTATGGGTCGTGTCACCTGAGGGTAATCTAATCAAAACACTCTAAACAAAACTCCCAAAATTGACCTCTCTTGACCTCTCTTGTCGAGTCCGTTTTGGCGTTGGCTCCCGCGGGTCCATTTCACCCCTCTGCTCTGCCACACAGTCCCAACACCTATTTTTTCCTCTCATATGTTACCTACAGCTTACATATGAGAGGGAGAGATAGGTGTTGGGAGTGTGTGGCAGAGCAGAGGGGAGGAAAGGACCCGCGGGAGCCTACGCAAGACCGGCCTCGACATATTTGGAAGACTAATAAGCTTTTCGGTAGGGGTAGTGTTTGGCGGGCTGTTTTTTTCTCATCATCATTTTCTTTTTTGCCCTTGAGTTGCTTCCCTTGCTGTAAAGACTAAAGACAAAACAAAAAATGAAGCCTCACAGCGGTTCTCTCACCTGGTGGTCCGTGAGGTCGGCATGGGGTATAGCGGCCTGCGTGAACACCTCCCACACGAGCCACGCCCACGAGAACACGGAGCTCTTCATGCTGTGCTCCTCCTCCAGCAGAGCCTCGGGGGCCAGCCAGCGCACCGGCAGCACCTTGGGGCGAAGGGACCAGTGTTGTCAAATTATCGTACTTAAAACATCGCCCCAAACTTTCCTACCCACGGAGATAACGAAATTCCAGTTAAAGTTATCGTTAAAATCATTACTCATTGGTGTGTTTGCGATGGCTGTGAGTCAGAAACCGTAAAATACGATGTGCTGAGTGTCTGAGTACGATAATATGGTAACGCTGGAGGGGACACACAACACACTGATGACTGGAGGTGTTGATTGTCCTGCACTCAAGTCACCTTTCTCTCTCTCTCTCTCTCTCTCTCTCTCTCTCTCTCTCTCTCTCTCTCACATACACACACACACGCGCGATTCTCTTTTCAATTTGTGTATCCATTTCTTCGCTTCTTGCAGTCTCCTTATGTCTCTGTGTATCCTCGTGTATATCCACATATTTGCTACACTTATCCAAAAATACTAACTAATTCCTTACGCATCGGAGAGCCGGATTTATGAGCGTGTTTAAGTTCTTTTTTTAATGTTCTTCTAGCCGAGTCATGCACATCAATCTCCCTTTCTCCTTTCAAACACCTTCTTTCCATCAGTCTCGCTTTACAACATTTTCCGAGGCTGTGCAAAACGTAGCTTCCACTGAGTCCACCTTCACGAGTCGACGCACGTTCGCTCACGCCTCAACCCGCGCAGCCAAGCCCACGGAGCCCTCGCGAGTTCATTCTGCCAAGCTTCCACGCACCGCTTTTCACGTCCGCACAATCTCTCCTCATTATACGCCAAAAAGCCTCGATGATTCCACAGCATTGGAGTGAAACACGTCTGGGAACTCGAGCATTTATCAGTTATTTGTTGTGACGTGTATTACTGTCCAGACTTTTTCCATGTGGTCATTTATGCTTAGTTTTATAACCCTTTTCTATCGTGCCCTGACAAACTCGACCTTCTTCTATCCCCAGTGCACACAATCACACATCCATAACACACTCTCTTAACCCCCGATCCCCCTTAACACACTCATGATCCACTCTAACCCTCTTCTATCGTGGCCTAACAAACCCAACCTTTTTCTATCCCCAGTACACATAATCACACATCCATAACACACACTCTCTTAACCCCCGATCCCCCTTAACACACTCATGATCCACTCTAACCCTCTTCTATCGTGCCCTAACAAACCCGACCTTTTTCTATCCCCAGTGCACATAATCACACATCCATAACACACACTCTTAACCCCCGATCGCCCTTAACACACTAATGATTCCCTGTAACCCCCTTTACGTTTCACTAACAAGGTAATATTCCCCTTTTATCCCCTCCCCCCCCCCTCTAGTATGCACCTAACACACTAACCCTCACCACCCGAAATTGACCTCTATTTTGGCCACTCCTTTGTCTTTGTCTTTTTTGGGGAGCAGCGTTTAGCGGGATTTTTTTTTCTACACTTATTTTTTCTCCCCTTGAGCTGCTTCCTTTCCTGTATAATAAATAAATAAATAAATAAATGCCCACACAAAATCCTTACCGCTTGACACCTCCTCCTCCTGTCCCCGTTACCCCCACCCCCCCACCCACGTACCTGGTTCCTGTAGGTGCAGTATTCGGTGGAGTAGGCGTCCCGTGTGAGTGCCGGCGCCGCGAGCTTCACCTGCAGGCTGGAGGTGACGAGACAGTTCCTCGCCGCCACGTCCCGGTGAATGTGGCGCCGCCCGCTCAGATACTCCAGCCCCTGCGCCGTCTGGGGAGGAGAGGGGGGAAGGGGGGACACTTGTATGCTTGTAACAGGTAATACTCTTTTGATTATTTTCTTTTT
This sequence comes from Eriocheir sinensis, assembly GCF_024679095.1. NCBI lineage: Eukaryota > Metazoa > Arthropoda > Malacostraca > Decapoda > Varunidae > Eriocheir > Eriocheir sinensis. The sequence goes on from NC_066571.1 coordinate 8,137,346, forward strand.
TTTAGGAGGAACAAGTAGCGGGCTTTTTTTATTATTATTGTTTCCTTTTTTGTGCCCTTGAGCTGTCTCCTTTGTTGTAAAAAAAAGCACACTCATTTATAAACGCAGAAAAAACATGTATGCATTTAAATAGACATGGAAATATATAGACAAACAGATAAAGAGTGAGATAGATAGATATAGATAGCTTACTGGTCACAGGTACACACACACACACACACACACACACACACACACACACACACACAAAGCCAATTCTATCCTCTCTCATATACACACAAAAAAAGCACCCATATATTTAGATAGATAAGGATACAGAGATACATAAATAGATATATAGAGATAGTAGATATAGACTGACAGTTTATTGACCACCTCGACAATACACACACACACACACACACACACCTGCAGGGCGAGGCTGAGGGCGTGAGGGAGGGCGAGGGGCGGTGGTCGGAGACTCCCAACGGGCCGCGGCGACTCCTTGCGCGTCGCCAACAGGAACTGCTTCAAGTCACCCTAGAGAGGACGAGAGGAGAGGCCAAGAGGAGGTTAGAAGGTTAGAGGGAGGTTACTGGAAAGCTGGAGGGAGGTTAACAGGTGACTAAAGGGAGGTTCAAGGCAGCTAAAGGGAGACTGAAGGAATATGAACAAAAGAAAGGAAAGTTGCAAGGTGGATATTCTCTCCTCCTCCTCCTACTACTACTACTACTACTACTACTACTGCTATTACTACTACTACTACTACTACTACTACTACTTCTACTATCATTACTACTACTACTACTACTACTATTACTACTACTGCTACTACTACTACTACTGCTACAACTACTACTATTACTACTACTACTACTACCATTACTACGACTACTACCATACCACTCACCCAGTCCGTGTACTGCGTGAGGAGCAGGTGGGGGGTGTGGGCGGTGCAGAAGGCGATGGTGGAGACGAGGCTGGGGTGCGGCGGCCCCCCGAACATGGCTGCCTCCCGACATACCTCCGCCAGCAGGCTCTCGTCCCTCGTGCTGATCACCTGCGGGAGGGATGGCCAGGTGTGTGAAGGTCAGGTGTGTAGGGGAGAAAGTCAGGTGTGGGGAGGAGAAAGGTGTAGGGAGGAGATATGTGCAGAGTGTGGAGGAAACAGTATGTGAGGGGAAGGAAAGAAGATGTGTGTGGGGAGGAAACGAGGTGTGAGGGAAGGGGAGAAAGGAGTATTGGATAGGGGAGAATTGTTAGGAGATGGGAAACGAGTTGTGAGGGAAGGGGAGAAGAAAGGTGTGGGGAGGGGAGAAAGGTGTAAGGGGAGAGGAAAAAGGTGTAAGAAAGGGGAAAATTTGTGGGGAGGAGATAATGGTGATAGGAAAAGGGAGAAAGGTGTTGGGAAAAGGTGTGGGGAGAAAAATGTACGGGGGAAGGGAGAAACGTGGGGAGGGAAAGGTAAAACGAAGTGTGGGAGGGGAGGGGAGTGGGGAGGAAAGGTGAGTGGTGTGGGGAGAAGAGTGCGTGGAAGGGAAAGGGAGCTATGGAAGGGGAACAGGAAATGTGTCATGTGTGTGTGTGTGTGTGTGTGTGTGTGTGTGTGTGTGTGTGTGTGTGTGTGTGTGTTCGCCCCTCACACACTCACCTTCACCATCACGAGGCTGTCAGGGTCGGGCGGCGCCTCCTCCCCCGGGGTCTCCTCCGTGGGGTTCCTCAGGCGCGCCAGCTGCACCTCGCCGAACTCCCCGTGACCTTGGGAGTGCAGGGGCCTCGCGTCAGTACAGAACACAACAACACAGAACACGTAGAACACACAGACCGCTCACGCTTTCCACACTCTCGTCAACACAAACAACACACGCGTTTAACACAAGCCACCACACTCGTAAAATTCATCGCATGTGTTGAAGTCACGGAAAGGTATACAGGTCATGGCAGGTGTAAGAGTTGTCACATGTAATCTAGTCAAGGTAGGCTTAAGTCATTATAAGTGCACATCATCACAGGTATATCATCTATCACAGGTGTACAAGTCAGACAAGACAGGTATACATCAGGGTAGATTATCACGGGTGTACAGTGTGAGGGGGGTGGGGGTGGGATAACCTACCTAGCGTGAGGAGGACCTGCAGGTTCTCCCGCTGGATCGTCTGTTTGTCCTGGCCGGGAGCGTGGGCGGGCGTGGGGGCGTCCGGCCGCACGTAGAAGTGGTCGCTGAGGGCGGAGGGCAGCACGCTCTGGGGCGACGGGGAGGAGTTTGGCTGCAGCGGCGAGGAGTGGCGCGTGGAGGCCGAGGAGCCGCCCAGGGTCTTGGTGGAGGCTTGGGAGAGGCCCAGGTGGGTGGAGGTGGCCAGCGTGTGCGTGGACACCTGCGACAGCTGCACGTGGCACGGGGGGTCGATCCTCCCCACCCTGGGCGCGGCCTGGCCCCCCGTGGCCCCCCCTGGAGGAGCAGCGTACATCAGCCTCTCCTCTTCCTCGGGCCGCTGGGCTGCCTCGCTAACACCACCTCCAGGACCAACGACGGCGTGTTAGTGTGTGTGTTAGTGTGTGTGTGTGTGTGTGTGTGTGTGTAATTCACATATGTGTAACTTCCTGGACAGAGCTACAGACTCTTGTTTCCAGAGTCTGAAGGCCTTGGATCGTCACCCTCAAGTTATCCGCATTTTGATTGTGTGAAACGGCCCACACACTATCAAATATGTTTGTCAAACTTAATGTTTCGTCATACAATTTGAGTGTGTGGGCAAGTTTGAAATCCAGTCATACAGTGTGTGGCTGTATATATTGCAGGTACAGGCCCCCGGGACGGTAGGCGACACAGGGACGGGCGGGGACACGGGCACAAATCTCAGGAGATAGCTCATTTGTTTTCACTCCGGCCGGGAATCGAGCCCGTTATCTTTCAGTTGTGAGCTGACCATACTAACCACTGTGTGTGTGTGTGTGTGTGTGTGTGTGTGTGTGTGTGTGTGTGTGTGTGTGTGTGTGTGTGTGTGTGTGTGTGTGTGTGTGTGTGTGTGTGGTGTACTTTAACTGTTAACAGAAACTAACGACGCACACCGAAACAAAAACTACCACAAAAAAAACTACACAATAACAACAACCTTAACGACAATAACAGCCGCAGCAGCAAGAAAAGTAACAACAAATACTAAGAACAGTAATATCCGCAGCACTACATACGGAGGAAACAACAGCAGCAACAGCAACAATAACAACAACTGCAAAGCCACTACAACCTACTGCAATAAAATAAACAGCAACAACAAGCAAACTGACCCCACCCACCACCACCACCACCACAACCACCACCACCATCACCACCACCACCACCATAACCAACCCTTCCTCACACCCACCACCACCACCTCCCTCTCCCTCACCCTGACACCACTCTCTCTAACACCTCCATTATTTAGTCTGACCCTTGACCTTTCACCTGACCTCCCGCCGTCCACTATCTGACCTGGCGAACACCTTCCCTCACACACCCCGAGCGAGGCAGCCCCAGCGGCCCATCCATACCGGTGTGCAACCAATTAGTAGCAACACAGGTACGCACAATGATACAAAGAAAAGGTAATTGAGCTTTGAAATGAGGGAGAATCTGCCGAGCATAAATACAGGAGGTAAATTATTAACTGCATATAAAAGAGGAAATATAGCTTTTTAGAATGAATGAACCAGTCTGGCGGGATACAGAAAGCAAATTAGTGAGCACAGAAGAGACAAATGAGCTTTTAAATGAAACAGTCTGCCGGAAGAGGATTAGAATGCAAATTAATAACTACATATAAAAGAAGTAATAGTTTTTTTTTCAACTAATGTATCAGTCTAGCGGGAAATAGAAATGAAACAATCAGACGAGCAGAGTACTCAAGGAAGTTAAGGTATTTTTTAATTAAAGAATCTGTTGAAACGAATGTAGAGGGAGAATTGTTTAGCTCACATAAATAAATAACAGAACTTATAAATAAAAAAAAACAATATGGAAAGTTAATTACTATATAACAGAAATAACACAACTTATAAATAAAAAAAATAAAAAAACAGAATATGGAAAGTTAATTAATGTTTATATATTAATGAAATAAAATAAATTATAACGTTTGGGAGAGGAATAGGTTCTGCAGAGGAATGATACATGATGATGATGATGATGATGATAACAATAATAACGATGATGATAGCTGTTAAATGAAAAAAATGAGACGATATAAGATAAATAATCAAGTACACATAAATGAGGCAAAGTTGTTTTTGTGAAGGAAATAATCTGTTGAAAAGAATACAGGAAGCAAAGTTTTCAGCATACATGTTACGAAATAATGAAAATGTAAAGTTAATAACATAGTGAATAGCTACTACTACTACTACTACTACTACTACTACTGCTGCTACACGAACATAACACTAAGCACCTACCACACACACACACACACACACACACACACACACACGTTCAGACAGCCATGCCATCGAGCAATTAATTAAACTGAGCAGCACACACTCGCACGGCTGAACAGTAAATACTCTCCAAAGCAATCCGGGGAGCACAAATATTAGCTAAACAACACTATGAAACAAAAGAGCAACGAGCATCGAAGAAAAGTAAACAAACAGGGGTAGCCTTTCAATATCTGCTTCTCTGCCTCCCTTCCCCTTTTCTCCCGCTCCCCTCGCCCCCTTCAAGTACTCAACCCTCTTCTCCTTCCTTACTCTTCTTCCTTATCTTCCTATTATTCCACTTCACATTCACAAACGTTCTCTCCTTCCTTCTCCACTTCCCGATTACCAGTATGCTCCAGTTTCCTTCCTTTCCTCCCTCCCCTGTATAGCTTTTGTATCTCCCTGCCTACCCCCTATACACTCTCTCCCTGTTTTCCACTTCCTGCTTACTCCCTTCCAACTTCCTTTCCAGCTCTTCCATTCCACTGCCTACCTTCTGCCCATCCCTGCACCCTCCTCCCCACTCTCTTAAAACACCATTTCCAGCTTCAGTTCCCCCTAAACCCACTAAATACCCATCCCAGGTGTCCCATTCCCTTACGTATACCCTTTGCCCGCCCCTGTATCCCCCCTTCCCCACTTAAATACACTTTCCACCTCTTCCATCCCTTGCCAAGCTTCTTCCTCTTCCTCCCTTTCTCCCAATCCCTTCGTTCTCACCTCTCGCGTGCTGTGGCGAGGGCTGTTTGAGTCTGTGGCGTCTCTGTCGGCAGTAGATCAGCATGGCCCCCACCAGCGCTATGTAGGCAGCCGCGCCGCCCACCGCCACGCCCACCGTCCGCCCCAGCAGCTGTGCGCTATCGCCTGCAGGAGGGAAAAACGAGCGAGGGTTGCAGGCGCGAAGGTGAACGAGGGAAAGAAATGTATGATGGAGGAGGAGAAGAAGGAGGGAGAGAGGAGAGAATGGGAGGGGAGGGAAAGGAAGGGGAGGGGAGGGGAGTGGCGAGGCGAGGAAAGGAAAGGAGAAGAAAGATGAAGAATATGAAAACGAAGAAAGGAAGGAAAAAGATGAAAAACAAAAAAGAAAACAATGAAAAGGAATACAAAGAAGAAAAGAAGGAATGAAGATAAAGAAGAAAATGAAGAAAAAAGCAAACAAGAAAAGGAAAAACCTTCAACCACCACTACTACTACTACTACTACTACTACTACTACTACTACTACTAATAATAATAATAATAATAATAATAATAACAATGAAAATAACAATAATAATAATAATTCAACGAGGCAGTAAATATTTCCATCTTCAGTCTCTCTCTCTCTCTCTCTCTCTCTCTCTCTCTCTCTCTCTCTCTCTCTCTCTCTCTCTCTCTCTCTCTCTCTCTCTCTCTCTCTCTCTCTCTCTCTCTCCCCCCCCCCCAAACGTCTTCCCACTTTATCTCTCTCCACATTCCGCCTCGGGAGATGCAGACGCGGATATTTATTTACCTCATTCGTTTACGGACTAACTCGATGGTATGAGGAGAAAAATGTTATGAATAGCTGCTCTCTCTCTCTCTCTCTCTCTCTCTCTCTCTCTCTCTCTCTCTCTCTCTCTCTCTCTCTCTCTCTCTCTCTCTCTCTCTCTCTCTCTCTCTCTCTCTCTCTCTCTCTCTCTCTCTCTCTCTCTCTCTCTCTCTCTCTCTCTCAGTTCGATGGAGTATGCCATGAATTTTTATTAAGCATTCGTTTTTCTACTCAGTTTCTCTCTCTCTCTCTCTCTCTCTCTCTCTCTCTCTCTCTCTCTCTCTCTCTCTCTCTCTCTCTCTCTCTCTCTCTCTCTCTCTCTCTCTCTCTCTCTCTCTCTCTCTCCTTCCCTTCCCTAATTCTTCCCCTCCGCTTCCTCCTATTCCACGCCCGTCTGACTCCATATGTTCTCCTTCTTCTCATCTTCTCCGCTCTCTTAACCAGCTCCCTTTCCTTCCTTCCTTCCTTCCTTCCTTTGTCTCTTTTTCCATTCTTCGTAAATTCTTCTTTCACTCCTGTAATCCCATGCTTTATTTTGTCTAGTATTTTTTTCTTCCTTTTTATTATTATTTATATTCTTTCAGTCCCTTCAGTCCTCCCTTCTTTCTATTTTCTTCTTCTTTGGTCTGATTTTTCTTCCTTCCTTCCTTCCTTCTGTGATCTTAAACCTCCCTCCTTCCTTCCTTCCTTCTTTCTCTGATCTCAAGCATCCTTTCTTTCTTCCTTCCTTCTTTCTCTGATCTCAAAACTCCTTCCTTTCTTCCTTTCTTCCTTCCTCTCCTTTATCTTCCTTCTGTTCCTTCTCCTACCTTTATCTTCCTTCTGTTCATTCTCTCAGCCTCCCTTCTGTTTAGGCTCTTTACCTTCCCTTGTCTTCCTTTTGTCCACTCGTTTACCTTCCCTTGTCTTCCTTCTGTTCCTTATCTTACCTTTCCTTGCCTTCCTTCCGTTCCTTCTACCTTTCTTTGTCTTCCTTCTATTAACTCTTTCACCTTTCCTTGGTTTTCTCTTTTGCTTGCTTTCTAACCGACCTGTCTCCCTCCGCCTCTACACATGTGCCAACCATACTCACACACCTGCCTACCATACCCACACACCTTTCACCTGGCACTCACCTGTCACGGTCACGGTTATCTCAGCGCGCGCCAGGCCCACCATGTTGCCCGCCGTGCACCCGTACACACCACCGTCCTCCCACCGCACCTCAGACACCTGCAGCGTGCCATTGCCGTGCACCTCAACCCTGCAACGGAGACACAGACACGCCTATATTACAAAGACAGATACAGAAAGATAGATAGAAAGACAGACAGATACATAAAAAGTCAGGTAGAGAGGCAGACACAGGTTGGTTGGAAGGTTAGTTGCAATGGTTGGTGGGGAAAGATGACTGTTTGATATAAAACCAGAAATGGAAAGGAAACACTGAGATAGACACACATAAACAAGCTCAGCTACATAGGACAGGGAGGAAGGGCGTGAGATCACCTGCATAACCTGTGGCTCACCTGTCCGGGTCGAAGGCGTTGGTGGTGTGGTTGTAGTCCCAGTGGATGGAGGGGTGCGGGCTACCCCTCGCGAAGCACTCCAGCAGCAGCGTGTCGCCCCGGTCCACCAAGACAGGGCCCTGCGTCACCCACTCCAGCACGGGGCTCTCTGCATCACACACAGAGAAAGAGAGAAAGATAAATAGGCATACAGATGGATTTTTTAACAGCAGAGGAAACAGCTAAAAGGGAAATCAAAATACAGCAGAGAAAACATCTAAAAGGAAAATCAAATACAGCAGAGGAAACAGCTACAAGGAAAATCAAAATACAGCAGGGGAAACAGCTAAAACGGAAATCAAAATACAGCAGAGAAAACAACTAAAAGGAAAATCAAATACAGCAGAGGAAACAGACAAAAGGAAATTCAAAATAAACAAACAAAGACCACTAATCACTGCTCCTATAATAAAGAACAGAATAGTGGGCAGGAGAGAGGTCAATTTAGGATGGCAGAGAGGTCAGTTTGCATGGATAAAGATAGATTGATAGATAGATATAGACAGATTGAAAGACACATGCACTCACACACACAAGGGCTGGTTGGTTAGTTAAAAAAAATGGTGCTGAAAGTTTAAATCTACACTTATGTTCTGTTTAAACTACTCCCATTTTTTATATATCCCGAACCCCATTTTTCACTTCTTCGTTACTCCTCTGCCTTTAAATCACTTCCCAATTCCCTTCTTCTTTTATCTTATCCTTCTACTTCTCCTCCTCGTCCTCCTCCTCCTCCTCCTCGTTGTCCTTCTATATGTCTCCTTCTCCTGTTCCTTCTCTATCTTCTCTCCTCCTGATCTTTCTCCTACATCTCCTCCTCCTCCTCCTCCTCCTCCTCGTTCTTCTTCTATATGTCTTCCTTCTCCTGTTCCTTTTTCTATCTTTTCTCCTCCTGCTCTTTCTCCTACATCTCCTCCTCCTCCTCCTCCTCCTCCTTCTCCTCCTCCTGCCACTCACCAATGACGGAGAGAGTGATGGTCACGTTGATGGCGCCCTGCGTGGAGGCGGCGACACACATGTACCGCCCAGCGTCCTCCAGCTCGGCGCCCACCACCTCCAGACGCCCCTCCACGCTGGCCATGTGCTCCGGTAGCCCCACCAGCGCCTGCAACACACCGGCAACACATCACCACCACCCTTAACCCAACACAGTGTCACGATAAGTCCCCCAACCAAACTAAACTACATAATGATCAGGTTTTGGCTTTGGTATCTGAGTATCATGTATCATTATCATTATTATTAGTATCATCAGTAATTTTTTTTTTTATATTGTAGTCGGGATAATGCATAAGGGTTTTCGTTTGTTGACGATGAATGCAGCGAAAGAAGTGCTTTTCTTATTCCAATTTACAACTAAGTAATCTATTCTTCGTTCCTTATATTTTCTAGTCATTTCTTTTTATTAACATCTATGCTCGTCTTTTTGGTGTTTTTCTTATTGCATTCTATAACTAACTAATCTATTCTTCATTCCTCATATTTTCCAGGTATTTCTTTTTATTAACTTGTATGCTTGTCTTTTTTGTGCTTTTCTTATTCCAATCTATAACTAACTAATCTATTCTGCGCTCCATATTTTTCTATTTACTTCTTTTCATTAACTTCTATGCTTGTCTTTTTGGTGCTGTTCTTATTCCAATTTATAACTAACTAATCTATTTTTCTTTCCATATATTTTTTAGTTATTTCTTTTCATTAACTTGTATGCTTGTCTTTTTGGTACATTTCTTGTTCCAATCTATAACTAAATAATCTATCCTTTGTTCTTTTTATTTGCTAGTTATTTCTTTTATTAACTTGTATGCTCATCTTTTTGGTGCTTTTCTTATTCCAATTTATAACTAACTAATCTATTCTTCTTTCCATATTTTTCTATTTATTTCTTTTCATTAACTTCTATGCTCGTCTTTTCAGTACTTTCCTTATTCCAATCTATAACTAACTAATTTATCCTTCGTTCCTTTTATTTTCTAGTGATTTTTTTTATTAACTTGTATGCCCGTCTTTTTTGTGCTATTCTTATTCCAATCTTTAACTAACTAATCTATTCTTCGCTTTTTTATTTTCGAGGTATTTCTTTTATTAACTTCTATGCCTGTCTTTTTTAGTGTTTCTGTTATTCCAATCTATAACTAACTAATCTATTTTTCTTTCCTTATATTTTTCTAGTTATTTCTTATTATTAACTTCTACGCTCGTCTTTTTGGTGCTTCTCTTATTCCAATCTATAACTAACTAATCTATTCTTTCCTTATTTTTCAAGATATTTCTTCTTATTAATTCGTATGCTCGTCTCTTGGGTACTTTTCTTATTCCAATCAATAACTAACTAATTTATTCTTTCGTTATATTTTCTAGTTATTTCTTTTCATTGACCTCTATGCTCGTCTTTTTGGGTTCTTTTCTTACTCCAATTTATAACTAACTAATCTATTTCTCGTTCCTTATATTTTCTATGTATTTCTTTTAATTAACTTCTATGCTTGTCTTTTTGGTGCTGTTCTTATTCCAATTTATAACTAACTTATCAATTCTTCTTTCCATATATTTCTATTTACTTCTTTTCATTAACTTCTATGCTCGTCTTTTTAGTACTTTTCTTATTCCAATTTATAACTAACTAATCTATTTTTCTTTCCTTATATTTTCTAGTTATTTCTTTTAATGAACTTCTATGCTCGTCTTTTTGGTTCTTTTCTAATTCCAATCTATAACTAACTAATCTATTCCTCGTCCACATTTTTCTTCTTATTTCTTTTTATTAACTTCTATGCTTGTCTTTTTGGTACTTTTCTTATTCCAATTTATAACTAACTAATATATATTGCGTTCCTTATTTTTCTTCTTATTTCTATTTATTTATTTCTATGCCTGTCTTTTTTAGTGTTTTTCTTATTCCAATTTATATCTAACTAATCTATTCCTCGTTCTTTATTTTCTAGTTATTTCTTTTCATTAACTTCTATGCCTGTCTTTTTGGTACTTTTTTATTCCAATTTATAACTAACTAATCTATTTTTCTTTGTCTATATTTTCTAGTTATTTCTTTTCATTAACTTCTATGCTTGTCTTTTTTAGTGCTTTTCTTATTTCAATTTATGAATAACTAATCTATTCTTCGTTCCATATTTTCGAGGTATTTATTTTATTAACTTCTATGCCAGTCTTTTTTAGTGCTTTTCTTATTCCAATTTATAACTAACTTATCTATTCTTCTTTCCTTATTTTTCTAGTTATTTCTTTCATAAACTTCTATGCTCGTCTTTTTTGGTACTTTTCTTACTACAATCTATAACTAACTAATCTATTTTTCTCTCCTCATATTTTTCTTGTTATTTCTTTTTATTAACTTCTATGCCTGTCTTTTTTGTGCTTGTCTTATTCCAATCTATAACTAACTAATCTATTCTTTCCTTATTTTTCCAGATATTTCTTTTTATTAATTCGTATGCTCGTCTTTTGGGTACTTTTCTTATTCCAATCAATAACTAACTAATCTATTATTTCTTATATTTTCTAATTATTTCTTTTCATTAACTTTTATGATCGTCTTTTTGTGTTCTTTTCTTATTCCATTTATAACTAATCTGTTCCTTGTTCCTTATATTTTCTAGCTATTTCTTTTTATTAACTTGTATTGCTTGTCTTTTTTGGTGCTTTTCTTATTCCAATTTATAACTAACTTATCTATTCTTCTTTCCTTATTTTTCTAGTTATTTGTTTTTATTAAATTCTATGCTCGTCTTTTTTGGTACATTTCTTACTCCAATCTATAACTAACAAATCTATTTTTCTATCCCTATATTTTTCTTGTTATTTCTTTTTATTAACTTCTATGCTTGTCTTTTTGGTGCTTCTCTTATTCCAATCATTAACTAACTAATCTATTCTTTCCTTATTTTTCCAGATATTTCTTTTTATTAATTCGTATGCTCGTCTTTTGGGTACTTTTCTTATTCCAATCAATAACTAACTAATCTATTATTTCTTATATTTTCTAATTATTTCTTTTCATTAACTTTTATGCTCGTCTTTTTGTGTTCTTTTCTTATTCCAATTTATAACTAATCTATTCCTTGTTCCTTATATTTTCAAGCTATTTCTTTTTATTAACTTGTATGCTTGTCTTTTTTGGTGCTTTTCTTATTCCAATTTATAACTAACTTATCAATTCTTCTTTCCATATTTTTCTATTTACTTCTTTTCATTAACTTCTGTACTCGTTTTTTAGTATTTTCCTTATTCCAATCCATAACTAACCAATCTATTCTTCGTTCCTTATTGTTCTAGTTATTTTATTTATTAACCTCTATGCTCGTCTTTTTGGTTCTTTTCTTATTCAAAATTATAACAAACTAATCTATTTTTCTTTCCTTATTTTTCCAGGTATTTCTTTTTATTAACTTGTATGCTTGTCTTTTTTGGTGCTTTTCTTATTCCAATTTATAACTAACTAATCTATTCTTCTTTCCATATTTTTCTATTTAATTCTTTTCATTAACTTCTATGCTCGTCTTTTTGTTAGTTTTCTTTATTCCAGTCTATAACTAACTAATCTATTCTTCGTTCCTTATTTTTCTAGTTATTTCTTTTATTAACCTCTGTGCTCGTCTTTTTAGTGCTTTTCTTATTCCAGTCAATAACTAACTAATCTATTCTTTCCTTATTTTTTCTAGTTATTTCTTTTCATTAACTTTTATGCTCGTCTCCTTGGGTTCTTTTCTTATCTCAATTTATAACTAATTAATCTATTCCTCTTTCCTTATATTTTCTAGCTATTTATTTTTATTAACTTGTATGCTTGTCTTTTTTGGTGCTTTTCTTATTCCAATTTATAACTAAGTAATCTATTCTTTTTGTCATACTTTTCTATATACTTCTTTTCATTAACTTCTATGCTCGTCTTTTTAGTATCTTCCTTATTCCAATCTATAACTAAGTAATCTATCCTTCGTTCATTTTATTTTCTTGTTATTTATTTTATTAACTAGTATGCTCGTCTTTTTGGTGATTATCTTATTGCAATCTATAACTAACTAATCTATTCTTCGTTCTTTATATTTTTTAGTTATTTCTATTCATTAACCTATGCTTGTCTTTTTGGTTCTTTTCTTATTCCAATCTATAACTAACTAATCTATTCTTTTCTTATTTTTCCAGGTATTTCTTTTCATTTACTTCTATGCTCGTCTTTTTGGTACTTTTCTCATTTCAATCTATTACTAACTAATCTATTATTTTTTCCTTATATTTTTCTAGTTATTTCTTTTTGTTAACTTCTATACTTGTCTTTTTGGTGCTTTTCTTATTCCAATCTATAACTAACTAATCTATTCTTCGTTCCTTATTTTTCTAGTTATTTCTTTTTATTAACTTCTATCCTCGTCTTTTTGGTGCTGTTCTTATTCCAATCTATAACTAACTAATTTATTCTTTCCTTATTTTTCGAGGTATTTCTTTTCATTAACCTCTATGCTTGTCTTTTTGGTACTTTTGTTATTCCAATCTATAACTAAGTAATCTATTCTACGTTCCTTATATTTTCTAGTCATTTCTTTTTATTAATTTGTATGCTTGTCTTTTTGGTGCTTTTCTTATTCCAATCTATAACTAACTAATCTATTTTTCTTTCCTTATATTTTCTAGTTATTTCTTTTCATTAACTTGTATGCTTGTCTATTTTGGTGCTTTTTCTTATTCCAATCTATAAATAACTAATCTATTATTTCCTTATTTTTCCAGATATTTCTCCTTATTAATTCGTATGCTCGTCTTTTGGGTACTTTTGTTATTTCAATCTATAACTAACTAATCTATTCTTTCCTTATATTTTCTAGTTATTTCTATTCATTAACTTCTATGCTCGTTTTTTTTGGGTACTCTTCTTATTCCAATTTATAACTAACTGATCTATTCTTCGTTCCTTATATTTTCTAGCTATTTCTTTTTATTAACTTGAATGCTTGTCATTTTTGGTGTTTTTCTTATTCCAATCTATAACTAACTAATCTATTTTTCTTTCCTTATATATTCTAGTTATTTCTTTTCATTAACTTCTATGCCTGTCTTTTTGGTACTTTTCTTATTCCAATCTATAACTAATAAATCTATTCTTCGTTCCTTATTTTTCTAGTTATTTCTTTTATTAACCTCTGTGCTCGTTTTCTTAGAGCTTTTCTTATTCCAATTTATAACTAAACAATCTTTATTCGTTCCTTATATTTTCTAGTTATTTCTTTCATTAACTTTTATGCCTGTCTTTTTCAGTGCTTTTCTTATTCCAGTCTATAACTAACTAATCTATTTTTCTTTCCTTATATTTTCTAGTTATTTCTTTTTATTAACCTGTATGCTTGTCCTTTTGGTGCTTTTCGTATTCCAATTTATAACTAACTAATCTATTCTTTCCTTGTTTTTCCAGTTATTTCTTTTTATGAACCTGTAATCTATTCTTCGTTTTTATATTTTCCATGTATTTCTTTTTATTAAATCGTATGCTCGTCTTTTGGGTACTTTTTTATTCCAATCAATAACTAACTAATTTATTTTTCTTTCCTTATATTTTTTTAATTATTTCTTTCATTAACTTCTATGCTCAACTGTTTTGGCTCTTTTCTTATACCAATTTATAACTAACTAATCTATTCTTCGTTCCTTATTTTCGAAGTGTTTCTTTTATTAACTTCTATGCTTGTTTTCTATAGTGCTTTTCTTATTCCAATTGATAACTAACTGATCTGTTTTTCTTTCCTTATATTTTTCTAGTTATTTCTTTTAATTAACTTCTATGCTCGTCTTTTAGGCACTTTTCTTATTCCAATTTATAACTAACTAATCTATTCTTTCCTTATTTTTCTAGTTATTTCTTTTCATTAACTTCTATGCTCGTCTTTTTGGGTTCTTTTCTTATTCCAATTTATAACTAACTAATCTATTCCTCGTTCCTTATATTTTCTAGCTATATCTCTTTATTAACTTGTATGCTTGTCTTATTTTGTGCTTTTTTGATTCCAATTCATAACTAACTAATCTATTCTTCTTTCCACATTTTTCTATTTACTTCTTTTCATTAACTTCTATGCTCGTTTTTTTAGTACATTCCTTATTCCAATCTATAACTAACTAATCTATCCTTCGTTCCATATATTTTCCAGGTATTTCTTTTTATTAACTTGTATGCTGTCTTTTTTGTGCTTTTCTTATTCCAATCTATAACTAACCAATTTGTTCTGCGTTCCTTATTTTACTTCTTATTTCTTTTCATTAACTTCTAAGTCTGTCTTTTTGGTGCTGTTCTTATTCCAATCTATAACTAACTAATCTATTTTTCGTTCCTTATTTTTCTAGTTATTTCTTTTCATTAACTTGTGTACTCGTCTTTTTGGTACTTTTCTTATTCCAATTTATAACTAACTAATCTATCCTTTCCTTATTTTTCCAGGTATTTCTTTTTATTAACTTGTATGCTTGTCTTTTTTGGTTCTTTTCTTAATGCAATTTATATTTAACTAATCTATTCTTTCCTTATTTTTCTATTGACTTCTTTTTATAACCTGTATGCTTGTCTTTTAGTGTTTTCCTTATTCCAATTTATAAGTAACTAATCTATTCTTCGTCCCTTATTTTTCTAGCTATTTATTTTTATTAACTTCTATCCTGTCTTTCTTGGTACTTTTCTTATTCCCATTTATAAATAACTAATCTATTCTTTGTTCCTTATATTTTCTAGTTATTTCTTTTATTAACTTGTATGATCGTCTTTTTGGTGCCTTTCTTATTCCAATCTATAACTAACTAATCTATCCTTCGTTCCTTTTATTTTCTAGTTATTTCTTTTATTAGCTTGTATGATCGTCTTTTTGGTGATTTTCTTATTCCAATCTATAACTAACTAATCTATTTTTTGCTCCTTATTTTTTCTATTTACTTCTTTTTATTATCTTGTATGCTTGTCTTTTTTGGTTCTTTTTTTATTCCAATATATAACTAACTATTCTATTCTTTCCTTATTTTTCTATATATTTCTTTTATTAACCTCTGTGCTTGTCTTTTTTGGTTCATTTCTTATTCAAATTTTTAAATAACTACACTATTCTTCGTTCCTTGTTTTTCTTCTTATTTCTTTTCATTAACTAATAAGAACTAGCTACAAAATATAAGGAACAAGGAATAGATTAGTTATAAATTGGAATAAGAAAAGAACACAAAAAGACGAGCATAGAAGTTAATAAAAAGAAATAACTAGAAAAATATAAGGAAAGAAAAATAGATTAGTTAGTTATAGATTGGAATAAGAAAAGTACCAAAAAAGACGAGCATAGAGGTTAATAAAAAGAAATAACTAGAAAAATAAGGAAAGAAGAATAGATTAGTTGAGAATAAGAAAACTAAAAAGACAGGCATAAAGTTAATAAAATACCTCGAAAAGGAACGAAGAATAGATTAGTTATATAAACTGAAATGAAAGCACTAAAAGACAAGCAACAAGTTAATGAAAAGAAATAACTAGAAAAATAAGGAACGAAGGATACATTAGTTAGTTATAGATTGGAATAAGAAAAGAACCAAAAAAAGACAAGCATAGAAGTTAATAAAAAGAAATAACTAGAAAATAAAGAAAGAAAAATAAATTAGTTAGTAATAAATTGGAATAAGAAAAGTACCAAAAAAGACAGGCATAGAAGTTAATGAAAATAAATAACTAGAAAATAAAGAACGAGGAATAGATTAGTTAGTTATATATTGGAAAAAAAAACAGCACCAAAAGACAAGCATAGAAGTTAATAAAAATAAATAGCTAGAAAAATATAAGGAAAGAGAAATAGATTAGTTAGTTAGAGATTCGAATATAAAAAGTACCAAAAAAGACAAGCATAGAAGTTAATAAAAAGAAATAACTAGAAAAATATAAGAAAAGAAAAATAGATTAGTTACTTATAGATTGGAATAAGAAAAGTACCAAAAAAGACGAGCATTGAAGTTAATAAAAAGAAATACCTGGAAATATATTTGGTGCTTTTCTTATTCCAATTTATAACAAACTAAACTATTCTTTCCTTATTTTTCCAGGTATTTCTTTTTATTATTTCTGTGCTCGTCTTTTGGTGCTTTTCTTATTCCAATTTATAACTAACTCATCTATTCTTCCCTTATTTTTCCAGGTATTTCTTTTCATTAACTTCTATTCCTGTCTTTTTGGTACTTTTCTTATTCCAATTTAAAACTAAGTAATCTATTCTTCGTTCCTTATATTTTCTAGTCATTTCTTTTTATTAACTTGTATGCCTATCTTTTTTAGTGCTTTTCTTATTCCAATCTATAACTAACTAATCTATTCAGCGTTCCTTATTTTTCTAGTTTTTTTTTATTAACTTCTATGCTTGTTTTTTTTGGTGCTTTTCTTATTCCAATTCATAAGTAACAAATCTATTTTTCTTTCCATATTTTTCTATTTACTTCTTTTTATTAACTTCTATGCTTGTCTTTTTTGGTGCTTTTCTTATTCCAATTTATAACTAACTAATCTATTTTTCTTTCCATATTTTTCTATTTACTTCTTTTTATGAACTTCTATGCTGGTATTTTTGGTATTTTTCTTTATTCCAATCTATAACTAACTAATCTATTCTTCGTTCCTTATTTTTCTAGGTATTTCTTTTCATTAACTTGTATGCCTCTCTTTTTTGGTGCTTTTCTTATTCCATTTATAAGTAACTAATCCATTCGCCTTTCCATATTTTTCTATTTACTTCTTTTCATTAACTCCTATGCTAGTTTTTTTTAATTATTTTCTTTAGTCCAATCTATAACTATCTAATCTATTCTTCGTTCCATATTTTTATAGTTATTTCTTTTATTAACCTCTGTGCTCGTCTTTGTAGTGCTTTTCTTATTCCAATCTATAACTAACTAATCTATTCTTCGTTCCTTATTTTTCTAGTTATTTCTTTTCATTAACTTATATGCTCGTCTTTTTGGGGCTTTTCTTATTCCAGTCTATAACTAACTAATCAATTCTTTCCTTATTTTTCGAGGTATTTCTTTTCATTAACCTCTATGCTTGTCTTTTTGGTGCTTTTCTTATTCCAATCTATAACTAACTAATCTATTTTTCTTTCCTTATATTTTCTAGTTATTTCTTTTCATTAACTTGTATGCTTGTCTATTTTGGTGCTTTCTCCTTATTAATTCAATGCTCGTTTTTTTAGAACTTTCCTTATTCCAATCTATAACTAACTAATCTATTCTTCGTTCCTTATGTTTCTAATTATTTTTTTATTAACTTCTATGCTCGTTTTTTTGGTGCTTTTCTTATTCCAATTTATAACTAACTGATCTATTCTTCGTTCCTTATATTTTCTAGCTATTTCTTTTTATTAACTTGAATGCTTGTCATTTTTGGTGTTTTTCTTATTCCAATCTATAATTAACTAATCTATTTTTCTTTCCTTATATATTCTAGTTATTTCTTTTCATTAACTTCTATGCCTGTCTTTTTGGTACTTTTCTTATTCCAATCTATAACTAACTAATCAATTTTTCTTTCCTTATATTTTCTAGTTATTTCTTTTCATTAATTTGTATGCTTGTCTTTTTTGGTTCTTTTATTATTCCAATCTATAACTAACTAATCTATTTTTCTTTCCTTATATTTTCTAATTATTTCTTTTCATTAACTTCTATGCTTGTCTTTTTTGTTTCTTTTCTTATTCCAATCTATAACTAACTAATCTATCCTTCGTTCCTTATTTTTCTAGCTATTTCTTTTCATTAACTTGTATGTTTGTCTTTTTTAATGCTTTTCTTATTCCAATTTCTAAGTAACTAATCTATTCTTCGTTCCTTATTTTCGAGATATTTCTTTTATTAACTTCTATGCTTGTCTTTTTTTTGGTGCTTTTCTTTTTCCAGTCTATAACTAACTAATCTATTTCTCTTTCCTTATATTTTTCTAGTTATTTATTTTTATTAACTTCTATGCTTGTCTTTTTGGTGCTGTTTTTATTCCAGTCTATAACTAACTAATCTATTTTTCTTTCCTTATATTTTCTAGTTATTTCTTTTCATTAACTTGTATGCTTGTCTTTTTTGGTTCTTTTCTTATTGCAATTTATAACTAACTAATCTATTCTTTCCTTATTTTTCTATTGACTTCTTTTTATAACCTGTATGCTTGTCTTTTAGTGTTTTCCTTATTCCAATTTATAAGTAACTAATCTATTCTTCGTCCCTTATTTTTCTAGCTATTTATTTTTATTAACTTCTATCCTGTCTTTCTTGGTACTTTTCTTATTCCAATTTATAAATAACTAATCTATTCTTTGTTCCTTATATTTTCTAGTTATTTCTTTTATTAACTTGTATGATCGTCTTTTTTGGTGCCTTTCTTATTCCAATCTATAACTAACTAATCTATCCTTCGTTCCTTTTATTTTCTAGTTATTTCTTTTATTAGCTTGTATGATCGTCTTTTTGGTGATTTTCTTATTCCGATCTATAACTAACTAATCTATTTTTTGCTCCTTATTTTTTCTATTTACTTCTTTTTATTATCTTGTATGCTTGTCTTTTTTGGTTCTTTTTTTATTCCAATATATAACTAACTATTCTATTCTTTCCTTACTTTTCTATATATTTCTTTTATTAACCTCTGTGCTCGTCTTATTTGGTTCTTTTCTTATTCAAATTTATAAATAACTACACTATTCTTCGTTCCTTGTTTTTCTTCTTATTTCTTTTCATTAACTAATAAGAACGAGCTACAAAATATAAGGAACAAGGAATAGATTATAAATAAAAAATTGAAATAAACAAAAAGACAACAAGATTAATAAAAGAAAAAACTAGAAAAATATAAATGAAGAAAAAAATAATTGGTTATAAATTGGAATAGAAAAAATAAAAAAAAAGACAACATAGAAAAATTAAAAAAGAAAATAAAGTTGAAAATAGAAGAAGAATTGATTGAATTTAAATTAAAACAAAAAAAAAGTGCCAAAGAAGAAAAATAAGTGCAAATATATTTGGTGCTTTTCTTATTCCAATTTATAACTAACTAAACTATTCTTTCCTTATTTTTCCAGGTATTTCTTTTTATTATTTCTGTGCTCGTCTTTTTGGTGCTTTTCTTATTCCAATTTATAACTAACTCATCTATTCTTCCCTTATTTTTCCAGGTATTTCTTTTCATTAACTTCTATTCCTGTCTTTTTGGTACTTTTCTTATTCCAATTTATAACTAAGTAATCTATTCTTCGTTCCTTATATTTTCTAGTCATTTCTTTTTATTAACTTGTATGCCTGTCTTTTTTGTGCTTTTCTTATTCCAATCTATAACTAACTAATCTATTCTTCGTTCCTTATTTTTCTAGTTATTTCTTTTCATTAACTTCTATGCTCGTCTTTTTGGGGCTTTTCTTATTCCAGTCTATAACTAACTAATCTATTCTTTCCTTATTTTTCGACGTATTTCTTTTCATTAACCTCTATGCTTGTCTTTTTGGTACTTTTGTTATTCCAATCTATAACTAACTAATCTATTCTACGTTCCTTATATTTTCTAGTCATTTCTTTTAATTAATTTGCATGCTTGTCTTTTTGGTGCTTTTCTTATTCCAATCTATAACTAACTAATCTATTTTTCTTTCCTTATATTTTCTAGTTATTTCTTTTCATTAACTTGTATGCTTGTCTATTTTGGTGCTTTTCTTATTTCAATCTATAACTAACTAATCTATTCTTTCCTTATATTTTCTAGTTATTTTTATTCATTAACTTCTATGCTCGTTTTTTTGGGTACTCTTCTTATTCCAATTTATAACTAACTGATCTATTCTTCGTTCCTTATATTTTCTAGCTATTTCTTTTTATTAACTTGAATGCTTGTCATTTTTGGTGTTTTTCTTATTCCAATCTATAATTAACTAATCTATTTTTCTTTCCTTATATATTCTAGTTATTTCTTTTCATTAACTTCCATGCCTGTCTTTTTGGTTCTTTTCTTTTTCCAATCTATAACTAACAAATCTATTCTTCGTTCCTTATTTTTCTAGTTATTTCTTTTATTAACCTCTGTGCTCGTTTTCTTAGTGCTTTTCTTATTCCAATTTATAACTAAATAATCTTTATTCGTTACTTATATTTTCTAGTTGTTTCTTTCATTAACTTTTATGCCTGTCTTTTTTAGTGCTTTTCTTATTCCAGTCTATAACTAACTAATCTATTTTTCTTTCCTTATATTTTCTAATTATATCTTTTTATTTACTTGTGTGGTCGTCTTTTTGGTACTTTTCTTATTCCATTTTATAACTAACTAATCTATTTTTTTCCTTGTTTTTCCTGTTATTTCTTTTTATTAACCTGTATGCTTGTCTTTTTGGTGCTTTTCGTATTCCAATTTATAACTAACTAATCTATTCTTTCCTTGTTTTTCCAGTTATTTCTTTTTATTAACCTGTAATCTATTCTTCGTTTTTATATTTTCCATGTATTTCTTTTTATTAATTCGTATGCTCGTCTTTTGGGTACTTTTTTTATCCCAATCAATAACTAACTAATCTATTTTTCTTTCCTTATATTTTCTAGTTATTTCTTTCATTAACTTGTATGCTCAACTGTTTTGGCTCTTTTTTTATACCAATTTATAACTAACTAATCTATTCATCGTTCCTTATTTTCGAAGTATTTCTTTTATTAACTTCTATGCTTGTTTTCTATAGTGCTTTTCTTATTCCAATTGATAACTAACTGATCTGTTTTTCTTTCCTTATATTTTTCTAGTTATTTCTTTTAATTAACTTCTATACTCGTCTTTTAGGCACTTTTCTTATTCCAATTTATAACTAACTAATCTATTCTTTCCTTATTTTTCTAGTTATTTCTTTTCATTAAATTCTATGGTCGTCTTTTTGGGTTCTTTTCTTATTCCAATTTATAACTAACTAATCTATTCTTTCCTTATTTTTCTAGTTATTTCTTTTCCTTAAATTCTATGCTCGTCTTTTTGGGTTCTTTTCTTATTCCAATTTATAACTAACTAATCTATTCCTCGTTCCTTATATTTTCTAGCTATATCTCTTTATTAACTTGTATGCTTGTCTTATTTTGTGCTTTTTTGATTCCAATTCATAACTAACTAATCTATTCTTCTTTCCACATTTTTCTATTTACTTCTTTTCATTAACTTCTATGCTCGTTTTTTTAGTACATTCCTTATTCCAATCTATAACTAACTAATCTATCCTTCGTTCCATATATTTTCCAGGTATTTCTTTTTATTAACTTGAATGCTGTCTTTTTTGTGCTTTTCTTATTCCAATCTATAACTAACCAATCTATTCTGCGTTCCTTATTTTTCTTCTTATTTCTTTTTATTAACTTCTATGTCTGTCTTTTTGGTGCTGTTCTTATTCCAATCTATAACTAACTAATCTATTTTTCGTTCCTTATTTTTCTAGTTATTTCTTTTTATTAACTTGTGTACTCGTCTTTTTGGTACTTTTCTCATTCTAATCTATAACTAACTAATCTATCCTTTCCTTATTTTTCCAGGTATTTCTTTTTATTAACTTGTATGCTTGTCTTTTTTGGTTCTTTTCTTATTGCAATTTATATTTAACTAATCTATTCTTTCCTTATTTTTCTATTGACTTCTTTTTATAACCTGTATGCTTGTCTTTTAGTGTTTTCCTTATTCCAATTTATAAGTAACTAATCTATTCTTCGTCCCTTATTTTTCTAGCTATGTATTTTTATTAACTTCTATCCTGTCTTTCTTGGTACTTTTCTTATTCCCATTTATAAATAACTAATCTATTCTTTGTTCCTTATATTTTCTAGTTATTTCTTTTATTAACTTGTATGATCGTCTTTTCGGTGCCTTTCTTATTCCAATCTATAACTAACTAATCTATCCTTCGTTCCTTTTATTTTCTAGTTATTTCTTTTATTAGCTTGTATGATCGTCTTTTTGGTGATTTTCTTATTCCAATCTATAACTAAGTAATCTATTTTTTGCTCCTTATTTTTTTCTATTTACTTCTTTTTATTATCTTGTATGCTTGTCTTTTTTGGTTCTTTTTTTATTCCAATATATAACTAACTATTCTATTCTTTCCTTATTTTTCTATATATTTCTTTTATTAACCTCTGTGCTTGTCTTTTTTGGTTCATTTCTTATTCAAATTTATAAATAACTACACTATTCTTCGTTCCTTGTTTTTCTTCTTATTTCTTTTCATTAACTAATAAGAACTAGCTACAAAATATAAGGAACAAGGAATAGATTAGTTATAAATTGGAATAAGAAAAGAACAAAAAAAGAGGAGCATAGAAGTTAATAAAAGAAATAACTAGAAAATATAAGAAAATAATAGATTAGTTAGTTATAGATTGGAATAAGAAAAGTACCCAAAAGACGATATAACGACAAGAAATAACTAGAAAAATAAGGAAAGAAGAATAGATTAGTTAGTTATAAATTGGAATAAGAAAAGCACTAAAAAAGACAGGCATAAAAGTTAATAAAAGAAATACCTCGAAAATAAGGAACGAAGAATAGATTAGTTACTTATAAATTGAAATAAGAAAAGCACTAAAAAAGACAAGCAACAAGTTAATGAAAAGAAATAACTAGAAAAATAAGGAACGAAGGATACATTAGTTAGTTATAGATTGGAATAAGAAAAGAACCAAAAAAAGACAAGCATAGAAGTTAATGAAAAGAAATAACTAGAAAATATAAAGAAAGAAAAATAGATTAGTTAGTTATAAATTGGAATAAGAAAAGTACCAAAAAAGACAGGCATAGAAGTTAATGAAAAGAAATAACTAGAAAATAAAGAACGAGGAATAGATTAGTTAGTTATAGATTGGAATAAAAACAGCACCAAAAGACAAGCATAGAAGTTAATAAAAATAAATAGCTAGAAAAATATAAGGAAAGAGAAATAGATTAGTTAGTTAGAGATTCGAATATAAAAAGTACCAAAAAAGACAAGCATAGAAGTTAATAAAAAGAAATAACTAGAAAAATATAAGAAAAGAAAAATAGATTAGTTACTTATAGATTGGAATAAGAAAAGTACCAAAAAAGACGAGCATTGAAGTTAATAAAAAGAAATACCTGGAAATATATTTGGCGCTTTTCTTATTCCAATTTATAACAAACTAAACTATTCTTCCCTTATTTTTCCAGGTATTTCTTTTCATTAACTTCTATTCCTGTCTTTTTGGTACTTTTCTTATTCCAATTTAAAACTAAGTAATCTATTCTTCGTTCCCTATATTTTCTAGTCATTTCTTTTTATTAACTTGTATGCCTATCTTTTTTAGTGCTTTTCTTATTCCAATCTATAACTAACTAATCTATTCTGCGTTCCTTATTTTTCTAGTTTTTTTTTATTAACTTCTATGCCTATCTTTTTTAGTGCTTTTCTCATTCCAATTTATAACTAATGAATTTTTCTTTCCTTATATTTCCTAGTTATTTCTTTTAATTAACTTCTATGCTTGTCTTTTTTGGTGCTTTTCTTATTCCAATTTATAAGTAACTAATCTATTTTTCTTTCCATATTTTTCTATTTACTTCTTTTTATTAACTTCTATGCTTGTCTTTTTGGTATTTTTCTTTATTCCAATCTATAACTAACTAATCTATTCTTCGTTCCTTATTTTTCTAGTTATTTCTTTTCATTAACTTGTATGCCTCTCTTTTTTGGTGCTTTTCTTATTCCATTTATAAGTAACTAATCCATTCGCCTTTCCATATTTTTCTATTTACTTCTTTTCATTAACTCCTATGCTAGTTTTTTTAATTATTTTCTTTAGTCCAATCTATAACTATCTAATCTATTCTTCGTTCCTTATTTTTCTAGTTATTTCTTTTATTAACCTCTGTGCTCGTCTTTGTAGTGCTTTTCTTATTCCAATCTATAACTAACTAATCTATTCTTCGTTCCTTATTTTTCTAGTTATTTCTTTTCATTAACTTCAATGCTCGTCTTTTTGTGTTCTTTTCTTATTCCAATTTTTAACTAATCTATTCCTTGTTCCTAATATTTTCTAGCTATTTCTTTTTATTAACTTGTATGCTTGTCTTTTTTGGTGTTTTTCTTATTCTAATTTATAAGTAACTAATATATTCTTCTTTCCATATTTTTCTATTTATTTATTTTCATTAACTTCTATGCATGTTTTCTATTTATTTCTTTTCATTAACTTCTATGCTCGTTTTTTTAGAACTTTCCTTATTCCAATCTATAACTAACTAATCTATTCTTCGTTCCTTATGTTTCTAATTATTTTTTTATTAACCTCTATGCTCGTTTTTTTTTTTTTGTTCTTTTCTTATTCCAAATTATAAATAATTAATCTATTTTTCTTTCCTTATTTTTCCAGGTATATCTTTTTATTAACTTATATGCTTGTCTTTTTTGGTGCTTTTCTTATTCCAATCTATAACTAACTAATCTATTCTTCATTAATTCTTCGTTTTTTTTTTCTAAGTTTTTATTTTTTTTATAATTTTCAACTATTTCTTATTTTTCTTTTTTCCATTTTTATTTCTATATAATCTATTCTTCTTTTTTATTTTTGCTTTCATTAACTTCTATGCCTGTCTTTTGGTACTTTTATTATTCCAATTTATTAACTAAATAATCTATTCTTTTAGTACTTTTCTTATTCCAATTGAGATTGGAATAAGAACAGCACCAAAAAGACGAGCATAGAAATAATAAAAAGAAATACCTGGAAAAATAAGGGAAGAATAGATTAGTTAGTTATAAATTGGAATAAGAAAAGCACCAAAAAGACGAGCATAGAAATAATAAAAAGAAATACCTGGAAAAATAAGGAAGGAATAGATTAGTTAGTTATAAATTTTAAAAAGAAAAGAAACAAAAAAGACAGGCATACAAGTTAATAAAATCAAATAAATAGAAATATAAGGAGCAAAAAATAGATTAGTTAGTTATAGATTAGAATAAGAAAAGTACCAAAAAGACAGGCATAGATGTTAATAAAAAGAAATACCTGGAAAAATAAGTATCGAATAGATTAGTTAGTTATAGATTGGGATAAGAAAAGTACCAAAAAGACGAGCATACAAGTTAATAAAAGAAATACCTCGAAAATAAGGAACAAAGAATATATTAGTTAGTTATAAATTGGAATAAGAAAAGTACCAAAAAGACAAGCATAGAAGTTAATGAAAAGAAATAACTAGAAAAATAAGGAACGAAGAATAGATTAGTTAGTTATAGATTGGAATAAAAATAGTACCAAAAAGACGAACATACAAGTTAATAAAAAGAAATACCTGGAAGAATAAGGAACGAAGGATAGATTAGTTAGTTATAAATTGGAATAAGGACTGCACCAAAACGACAAGCATAGAAATAATAAAAAGAAATACCTGGAAAAATAAAGAAGGAATAGATTAGTTAGTTATAAATTTGAATATGAAAAGAACTAAAAAAAGACAGGCATACAAGTTAATAAAAACAAATAAATAGAAATATAAGGAGCAAAAAACTGATTAGTTAGTTACAGATTGGAAGAAGAACAAAACCCAAAAGAGAAGCAAAGAAGTTAATAAAATGAAATAAAAAGAAAAAAAATAAGGAACGAAGATTAGATTAGTTAGTTATAGACTGGAATAAGAAAAGCACCAAAAAGACGAGCATAGAAGTTAATGAAAAGAAATAGCTAAAAATATAAGGAAAGAATAGATTAGTTAGTTATTGATTGGAATAAGAAAAGTACTCTAAAGACGAGCATACGAATTAATAAAAAGAAATATCTGGAAAAATAAGGAAAGAATAGACTAGTTAGTTATAGATTGGAATAAGAACAGCACCAAAAAGACAAGCATAG
This sequence comes from Eriocheir sinensis, assembly GCF_024679095.1. Taxonomy (NCBI): domain Eukaryota; kingdom Metazoa; phylum Arthropoda; class Malacostraca; order Decapoda; family Varunidae; genus Eriocheir; species Eriocheir sinensis. The sequence goes on from NC_066571.1 coordinate 8,163,718, forward strand.
AAGTTAATAAAAAGAAATAAAAAGAAAAATAAGGAACGAAGAATAGATAAGTTAGTTATAAATTGGAATAAGAAAAGTACCAAAAAGACAGACATAGCAGTTAATGAAAAGAAATACCTAGAAAATAAGGGAAGAATAGATTAGTTAGTTATAAACTGGAATAAGAAAAGCACCACAAAGACGAGCAGAGAAATAATAAAAAGAAATACCTGGAAAATAAAGAAGGAATAGATTAGTTAGTTATAAATTGGAATAAGAAAAGCACTAAAAAAGACAGGCATAGAAGTTAATGAAAAGAAATAACTAGAATATATAAGGAAAGAAAAATAGATTAGTTAATTATAGATTGGAATAAGAAAAGCACCAAAAATGACAAGCATTCAAGTTAATAAAAAGAAATAACTAGAAAATATAAGGAACGAAGAATAGATTAGTTATAAATTGGAATAAGAAAAGAACCCAAAAAGACGAGCATAGAAGTTGATAAAAAGAAATAAATAGAAAATATAAGAAAAGAATAGATTAGATAGTTATTGATTGTAATAAGAAAAGTACCCAAAAGACGAGCATACGAATTAATAAAAAGAAATATCTGGAAAAATAAGGAAATAATAGATTAGTTAGTAATAGATTGAAATAAAAAAGTACCAAAAAGACGAGTATAGAAGTTATTGAAAAGAAATAACTAGAAAATATAAGGAAAGAAAAATAGATTAGTTTGTTGTAGATTGAAATAAGAAAAGTACCAAAAAAATGAGCATACAAGTTAATAAAAATAAATACATGGAAAATAAGGAAAGAAAAATAGATTAGTTAGTTATTAATTGGAATAAGAAAAGCACCAATAAGACAGGCATAGAAGTTTATAAAAAGAAATACCTGGAAAAATAAGGAACGCAAAATATTAGTTAGTTATAGATTGCAATAAGAACAGCACAAAAACGACAGCATACAAGTTAATAAAAAGAAATTACTAGAAAATATAAGGAACGAGGAATAAATTACTTAGTTATAAATTGGAACAAGAAAAGTACCAAAAAGACAAGCATAGAAGTTAATGAAAAGAAATACCTGGAAAAGCAAGGAAAGAATAGATTAATTCGTTATAGATTGGAATAAGAACAAAAAATACAAGCAAAGGGGCTAATGAAAAAAAAATAACTAAAAAATATAAAGAACGAAGGATAAATTTGTTAGTTATAGATTGGAATAAGAAAAGCACCAAAAAGACGGGCATACAAGTTAATAAAATAAATAACTAGAAAATAAAAGGAACGAAGGATAGATTAGTTAGTTATAGATTGGAATAAGGAAGGTACTAAAAAGACGAGCATAGAAGTTAATGAAAAGAAGAATATAGAAAATATGGAAAAAAGAATAGATTAGTTAGTTATAAATTGGAATAAGAAAAGCCCCCAAAAAGATAAGCATACAAGCTAATAAAAAGAAATAGCAAGAAAATATTAGGAAAGAGGAATAGATTAATTAGTTATAAATTGGAATAAGAAAAGAACCCAAGGAGACGAGCATAGAAGTTAGTGAAAAGAAATAACAAGTAAAAATAAGGAAAGAATAGATTAGTTAGTTATTGATTGAAATAAGAAAAGCACTAAAAAGACGAGGACAGAGGTTAATATAAAAAATAGCTAGAAAAATACGGAACGAAGAATAGATTAGTTATTTATAGACTGGAATAAAGAAGAGTACCAAAAAGACGAGCATAGAAGTTAATGAAAAGAAGTAAATATAAAAATATGGAAAGAAGAATAGATTAGTTAGTTATAAATTGGAATAAGAAAAGCACCAAAAAAGACAAGCATACAAGTTAATAAAAAGAAATACCTGGAAAATAAGGAAAGAAAAATAGACTGGTTAGTTATAGATTGGAATAAGGAAAGTACTAAAAAACGAGCATAGAGGTTAATGAAAAGAAGTAAATAGAAAAATATGGAAAGAATTGATTATAGTTATAAATTGGAATAAGAAAAGCACCAAAAAAGACAGGCAAACAAGTTAATAAAAAGAAATAGCTAGAAAATATAAGGAACAAGGAATAGAATAGTTATAAATTGGAATAAGAAAAGAACACAAAAACACGAGCATAGAAGTTAATGAAAATAAATAACTAGAAAATATAAGTTAGTTAGTTATTGATTGGAATAAGAAAAGTACCCAAAAGACGAGCATACGAATTAGTAAAAAGAAATATTTAGAAAAATAAGGAAAGAATAGATTAGTTAGTTATAGATTGGAATAAGAGAAACACCAAAAAGACAAGCATAAAAGTTAATAAATAGAAATAACTAGAAAAATATAAGGAAAGAAAAATAGATTAGTTAGTTATAGATTGGAATAAGAAAAGTACCAAAAAAGATGAGCATAGAAGTTAATAATAAGAAATAACTAGAAAAATAAGGAGAGAAAAATAGATAAGTTAGTTATAAATTGGAATAAGAAAAACACTAAAAAAAGAGAGGCATAAATGTTAATAAAAGAAATACCTCGAAAATATGGAATGAAGAATAGATTAGTTACTTATAAATTGAGATAAGAAAAGCACTAAAAAAGACAAGCATACAAGTTAATGAAAATAAATAACTAGAAAAATAAGGAACGAAGGATACATTAGTTAGTTATAGACTGGAATAAGAAAAGAACCAAAAAAGACAAGCAGAGAAGTTAATGAAAAGAAATAACTAGAAAATATAAAGAAAGAAAAATAGATTAGTTATTTATAAATTGGAATAATAAAGTATCAAAAAAGACAGGCATAGAAGTTAATGAAAAAAAAAATAACTAGAAAATAAAGAACGAGGAATAGATTAGTTAGTTAAAAATTGGAATAAGAAAAGAACTAAAAAGACAAGCAAAGAAGTTAATGAAAAGAAATAACTAGAAAATAAAGAACGAGGAATAGATTAGTTAGTTATAAATTGGAAAAAGAAAAGAACCCCAAAAGACGAGCATAGAAGTTAATGAAAATAAATAACTAGAAAATATAAGGAAAGAATAGATATTTAGTTATTGACTGGAATAAGAAAAGTACCCAAAAGACGAGCATACGAATTAACAAAAAAGAAATATCTGGAAAAATAACACCAAAAAGACGAGCATAGAAGTTAATAAAAAGAAATAACTAGAAAAATATAAGGAAAGAAAAATAGATCAGTTAGTTATAGATTGGAATAAGAGAAGCACTAAAAAAGACAGGTATAGAAGTTAATAAAAGAAATACCTCGAAAATAAGGAACGAAGAATAGATTAGTTAGTTATAGATTGAAATAAGAATAGCACAAAAAGACGGGCATACAAGTTAATAAAAAAATAACTAGAAAATAAAAGGAACGAAGGATAGATTAGTTAGTTATAAATTAGAATAAGAAAAGTACCAAAAAGACGAGCATAGAAATTAATGAAAACAAGTAAATAGAAAAATATGGAAAGAAGAATAGATTAGTTAGTTATAAATTGGAATAAGAAAAGCACCAAAAAGACAGGCATAAAAGTTAATAAAAGAAATAACTAGAAAATAAAAGGAACAAAGGATAGATTAGTTAGTTATAGATTGGAATAAGAAAAATGTCAAAAGACAAACATACAAGTTAATGAAAAGAAATAACTAAAAAATATAAGGAAAGAAAAATAGATTAGTTAGTTACAGTTTGGAATAAGAACAGCAATATAAATATATATATATATATATATATATATATATATATATATATATATATATATATATATATATATATATATATATATATATATATATATATATATATGTGTGTGTGTGTGTGTGTGTGTGTGTGTTTCGGGCACTCATCAGTAATTTTTTTTTATTGTAGTTGGGATAATGCATAAGGGTTTTCGTTTGTTGACGATGAATGCAGCGCAAGAAATAAGGAGACGAAAAACAGCCTAATTCACCACAAGCGGCGGCCGACCGGCGGCCAGGCAGCGGGCAGTCATGCGTCGTCGCTGTACACATCCTTAGAAACCGTTCTGTGTTATGCTCATGTCACGTTTTATCTATAATCTGATCGCGCCATAGCGTTCACGAGACTTTGCTCTATGAGATGAAATTATTTATTTCAACCCTGGTTCAAAGACTGCTGAGAAAAGCGATGATAAGTAAACCGTGTTATAAACATTTCGGAGCTGTCTTGTGACTTCAACTCATCACATTTCCTTTATGTTTTATTTTATCGAGTTTAGACAAACATAACTGAGTTGCGCAATTACTGCTGAGTCCAACGGTACCAACTAATGTGGTCTGTCGTGAATAAGAGACGAGCTATGACGAAGAAAATACAAGCGTGTAGCGTCACGGCGGGCATGTGAGTGAGGGAGGGTGCAGCCAATCACAGGAGCCGTAACAAACGCTGCCTAGGCGCCAGATGAACAGGCTCCGTCAACAGACAATAGCATCCCAATCACCACCACTCTCACCACCACACTGCAACCACCACCAACCACACACCTGCTGGGCGACGCGGTGCCAGGTGACCACAGGTGAGTCCGCCCCCCTGGCCACGCACGGGATGCTGAGGTTGGCGCCCACCTCCACGCGCGTGTCCCTGGGCAGTGGGGAGAACTTGAGCCGCTCTGGGGGAAGGAGGGGAGAGAGGAATATAGGAGTGTATGGGTGTGGGCAAGGATGAAGGAAAGGGTAACTATTGTAGCAAAAGGTAAAACAAAATAAGGTAAAAAAAAAAAAGGTACGGTAGGATAAAAGTAAGGTGGGGTATACGCTGTAGGTGCGCCTGGCGTCAATGCCGATCTCCGTAACACTGGCCCTTCAGCTAATGGGACATGAAAAAGATAAAGGTGAGATAAAAAAAGTATAAAAAGGTTAAGGTATAATAAAGATAAAAATAGATAAAGTGGTAGAGAAGACAAAAAAAAAAAAAAAAAAAAACTGAGGTAAAAAATGAAAAAGTGAAATCACAGGTGTCGAAAAAGGTTGAGGTAGAATAAAGATAAAGAGAGATAAAGGAGATAGAGGTAAACAAGACAAAAAACTTAGGTAAAAATGAACAAGTGAAATCAGACAGGTGTAAATTTATAGTAATTTTAAAGGAATACATCTGCGTAGGAATTTCGTTTAACATATATAGGAGAAAAATTCGAGAACACCATGAAGATAAAAAAGCTAATGTAAAAAAAAGAAGAAAAAACTCTCAGAAAAGATAATTAATAAGCGTTCTAGAGGTATAAATCCTGATATCAATTAACAAAGATGAGAATCTCTTAACATCTCCAAGAAAAAAAGGCAAGTCAGGGGTGATGAAGAAAAATGGGGAAAATAATGTAAAGAAAACGTGACCACCCCTTCTTCTCCCCTCTTCCCTCCCCTCCTCTCCCCTCTCGTGATTGCCCTTCGTCATCTAATCTCCCCTTTCATCCTCCCCTTCTCCCTTTCTCTTTTCCTCTCCCCGCTTAGCTTTCAATCCCTCATCCTTTGATCCCCTTAACACACTCTCTCTCTCTCTCTCTCTCTCTCTCTCTCTCTCTCTCTCTCTCTCTCTCTCTCTCTCTCTCTCTCTCTCTCTCTCTCTCTCTCTCCATACTCTCTCTCTCTCTCTCTCTCTTTCTCCCTTCTCTCCTTCCCTCCCTTCATCCCTCCTCTCTCTTTTTCCTTCTCGCCTTCCCTTCCTCCATTCCTGTCTTCCTTCTTTCCTTTCTTCATTCCCTTCCCTTCTTTTTTTGCATCCTACTTCTCTTTCTCTTCTTTTCCGTCACTCTTCCTTCCTTCCTTCTTTCCTTCCTTTACTTCCTTACTTCTTTAAACCCTCCTCTCCCATTATCTCTCTTTCACTCCTCTCTTTTTCTTCATTTTTCCTTTCTCTTTATCTTCCCTCTTCACCAGTCACCTTCACTTTTCATTCATCCCTCTCCCTTTCACCCCCTGTCTCATCTCCACTTTCCCTTCTTTCTTTCCTTCCTTCCCTTTCCCATCACCCCCTCCTTTCTCACCTGTAACAGAGAGCCTGACGGGGGAGGTGGCCGCCGGGGGGTGTCCCAGGGTATGCACCACGCAAGCGTAGGCCCCAGCATCCGTCAGGCGCGCCCAGCGGATCCTTAGCACCGACACTCCCTCCGTCACGCCCTCCTCCATGCCAGAGAGGGAGATGCGGTAGTCATCCACGCTGACCTAAAGGGGAGAGGGGTGAGAGAGGGATGTGAGTGGGATGTGACAGGGAAGGAAATAAAGGTGACGTATGGATTGGGAAAGGACAAAAAAAAAAGGTTAAGTGTGTGATATAGAAAGTTAGATAGATAGATAGACGAATTGATATAGACATAGATAGGTGAATAGATAGATAGATAGATGAACAGACACACAAAAACAGAGAGAAGGGAAAAGGGTAATTGTAAGGGTGGGAAGATAGAGAGAAAAAAAAGGGAGGGGGAGAGGAAGCATGCAGCATTGGAGATAAGGAAGAGGAGGGAAAAATAGTGTCACTGTAAAGGAAGGAAAAGGAAAAGAGAGGTGTGATAAAGAAGGGGAGGGAGGGAGGGAGGGAAAAATAGGGAACAGGAAGAATGTGAGAGGAAGAGGGAGGGAGGAATGGTGATATTGAGGATAATAATAAGTGCAGGAATAGTAATAAAGAAAGAGAAGAAAGAAAATGTGATAATCAGAATGGGAGAAGAGAGAATGGGAAGAAGAAGAGAGGAGGTACGGGTGGAATGGAAGAAATATACATGGTAAGAAAGAAGTGGAAAATAAGAAAAGAGAAAATAAATAAATAAGAAGAGCAAAGGAAGCAGAAGATTGGAAATGAGGGTGGAATGGAAGAAGGGAATAATGGAAAGACTAAAGACGAATAAGAGAAAAAAGGGATAACAAAGAAAATGAGAAAGCGAGGAAGAAAGAGGAGGAGGAGGAGGAGGAGGAGGAGGCAGACAAGATCGGAGAAGGAAAAAAAGAGAAATGAAGGAGAATGCCGAGGAGGTTGGAATGGAAGGAAGAAATGTGGGTGAGAGGAAGGAGGGAGAGAGGAATTAATGGGTTAAGGAAGAGGGGATGCGAGTGAAGGATGAAAGGAGGAAGCAGTGAGGGATGGCAGGTGAGAAAACAGGAAATAGAGAAATTGAGATATAAAGATTAAAGAAAGTGGAGAAGGAAGGGGAGAGAAGGAGGAGAGGAGGAGGACGAGGAGGAGGAGGACGAGGAGGAGGGAAGTTAATTCCTCTGTTTAATCCCATGGAAGGTCGATTTTTTTTGTGGGGGGGGAGGAATTGAACTAAGGAGACAAAAATGAAAAAAGGGAAAAAAAGGCAGTTGGGAAGGAATGAAGGAGGGAAGGAAGGAGAGGAAGAAGGAAAGAAAAAAAAGAATGATTAGAGGGAAAATGGAAAGGAAGAAAGAAAGAAACAAACACAAATGAAAGAATTGAGAAAGCCATATATAAGAAAAAGAGAAAAGAGAAATAAAGAGGACGAAGATAAATAAATAAAAACGAGAGGAATAAAGAATAAGAGAAAAACAGGAACACACGGAAATAAAAATATAAAGAGGGGAGGAAAAACAAAAAGAAAAAAAGGAAGGAAGAGAGTAAACAAATCAACGAGCGAAACACAAAGCCATTAAGGAAAAAAAAAACACAACCATAAAAAAAAGTTAAACGTAATAGAGGTTCTTTTTTGGAGGACTTTGTTTTCTTGTTTTTTTTCCCCTTGAGCTGCCTCCTTTGACGTAAACAACATCAACAACAGCAACAAGAGCAATAAAACAGGGCAACAAACAGCGCGGAGGGACAAAACAGATCCCCCAAACAGACCCAAACAGCCTCTCCCATGAACCTTCTGCCACACCGGATTAAGTGAAATATTACTTGGCCGATCCGCAGAGTTTATGAGGACGGGCGAGGCATTGCTAACAATAACAACAACAACAACAACAACTTGACGTGTGTGTGTGTGTGTGTGTGTGTGTGTGTGTGTGTGTGTGTGTGTGTGTGTGTGTGTGTGTGTGTGTGTGTGTGTGTGTGTGTGTGTGTTATCAGGGGGACCAAAATAATATAATATTGGGTAGACAAATTAGGCAGAGGGTTGCATCACATTCTAATTAATTTTCCAGGGAGGAGACAGGGGTGTGTGTATACGCGTGTGTGTGTGTGTGTGTGTGTGTGTGTGTGTGTGTGTGTGTGTGTTTACCCATGTTTCTATACCTTCTTCAATACAATTTTAAGACACTTCACATTTAAACTAACTTGGTATTCACGGTTTTATTTTATTTTTTCTTTCTCTAATGGATCAACGCAGAAAAAAAAGTCAGCGATTCTCAAGTGTTGGTGTTTGCTTTTTCTGGTACGAGTGAGTGTGTGTTTCTCAGGTGTTTGTGTTAACTTTCACTGTGTTTCTCAGGTGTTTGTGTTTACTTTTACTGTGTTTCTCAGGTGTTTGTGTTTACTTTCACTGTGTTTCTCAGGTGTTTGTGTTTACTTTCACTGTGTTTCTCAGGTGTTTGTGTTTGCTTATAATGTTTCTTTTTTGGACCAGAGAAAAAATATCGGTTCTCAAGTGTTCGTGTTTAGTTTCTCTGTTTTCTTTATAATTCACGGCAGACAAAGCAGCGGTTTTCATGTTTTTTTTTTTTCATGTAGTTTACAGTGAAGGAGGCAGCTCAAGGGTAACAACATTGAAAAAAAAAAAAGAATACCTAATGTTGTAAAAAAAAAAGTACCAACTCATTTATTTGTGTTTACTTTCCAGGCAAATCAACTGTCTCATTTAAACTTTACTTTCAAGGCCGAAAAACAATCAACAATCAACATCTTCATCTCTGTTACTTTACTTTCACGGCCAAACAGACAATCAACAATCAACATTCTCATCCCTGTTACTTTACTTTCACGGCCAAACAACAATCAACAATCAACATTCTCATCCCTGTTACTTTACTTTCACGGCCAAACAGACAATCAACAATCATCTTTCTGTGTCACGTTACCGGGGCGGCGTTGCGGGTCCAGGTGACGTTGGTGTAGGGTCGAGAAGAGGCGTCGACGCGGCACTCCAGCCTCGCCGTCTCCTCCTCCAACACCTCCAGCGGGGCCGTGACAAGCTGGGCGTGGGGCTTTCCTGCAGGAGGAGGAGGAGGAGGAAGAGGAGTAGTAATAGAAGGAGGAGGAGGAGGAGAAAGAGGAGGAGGAGGAGGAGGAGGAGGAGGAGTGACGTAGGGAAAGGTGAGAATGTAAATATTATTAGTCACAGTAAAGGAGGAGGAGGAGGAAGAAGAGGAGTAGTAGGAGAAGGAGGAGGAGGAGGAGGAGGAGTGAGGTAGGGAAGGGTGAGGGTGTAATTATTAGTGATGTCACAGTAAAAGGGAGAGGAAATATCGCTCTTTTTATAGCCGAAGGGAAAGAAGTAATTATTTTTTTTCTTGCGGCAAAAAAGAAATAAGGAAGGAGAAGTAACCAACACCTTCGCCCTCTATAAACAACTGATTAAGAAATAGATAAATGAATAAACGTAAAGGAATCAAGAAATAAAAAATGCTACGTAGTTTTTCACCTCTACCAAATTTAACTATAATCATCACCACCACCATCACCACACTCATACAAGTCATCACCATCAACACCACTATCACTATAATCAAACCTCTCATCCACATCTTCTATCCCTTCATTTACTGCAGTTCTCCCTTCATCTAACTCCACTATCATCCTTCATCACCACCACCATCACCACACTCATACAAGTCATCACCATCAACACCACTATCACCAAAATCAAACCTCTCATCCACACCTTATATCCCTTAACTTACTGCAGTTCTCCCATCATTTAACTCCACTATCATCCTTCATCACCACCACCATCACCACTACACTCATACAAGTCATCACCATCAACACCACTATCACACCTTATATCCCTTAACTTACTGCAGTTCTCCCATCATCTAACTCCACTGTCATCCTTCATCATCACCATCATCATCACCACACTCATACAAGTCATCACCATCAACACCACTATCACCAGAATCAAACCTCCCATTCACACCTTATATCCCTTAAAGTTTACTACAGCTCTCCCATCATCTAACTCCACTATCATCCTCCACCCCATTCCACCACTCCATCTTTTACCATCAACATCATTACTCTTGGTCATGTCTTTCCCATTAGGCCAGTATCCCTCCACCCCTTCCCTCCCACCTGCTTCCACCCCATCAGTACTCTCTACCAGTCATCTCCTGCCCCTTACAACCAGCCATCTCCTATAACTTCTCACCCACCGAACCCCCAAAATTATTACTTCTACTCCACTCACAGACAATAACACAGCTTCCAACACCTAACTCTTTGATCACACTACCCATTCACCCATTTCAACCCACCCCCACTACCTCTCCTAACCCTACCCTACCACTCCACCCAGCCCCCACCACTCCTAACCACTCCCCCCCTTTCCCCACCACTTTCAACCCCATCACTACCGTTTACAGTATCCACAACCACTCACCCGTTTCCCTCCACCACTCCTAACCCCTCCCTTCACCACTCCACCCATGCAGCCCCCACCACTCCTAACCACTCCTCCCCTTTCCCCAACACTTTTAACCCCATCACTACCGTTTACAGTATCCACAACCACCCACCCGTTTCCCTCCATCACTCCTAACCCTTACTTCACCACTCCATACAGCCCCCACCACTCCCAACTACTCCCCCCTTTCCCCCCTCCTCCCCTCCTAGCACTCACTCGTCACCACCAGCTGCAGGGACACCGAAGAGTTCCCCGCCAGGTTGGAAGCCACGCAGGTGTAGTTTCCGGCGTGGGCGTGGCTGACGTCCTCCACCAGCAGCTCCGCGCTCCCTCCCTTGTTCCCCCGCGGCTCCCCACCCTCCTCCTGCTGCCCAGACGACTCCTGCACCGGCACGGCGACCCAGGAGGCGCGGGGGCGGGGCAGGCCGGGCGGGGGCAGGCACAGGACCTTGAGGCGCCCCCCCGCGCCCACCACGTGCATGTTCCGTAGGTTGGCTCCCGGTTCGAGGGTGGGAGGCGAGCTGCTGTCGATGTCTGGGGAAGGGAGAGGAAAAGAACATAAGGAGTTTGTGTTAGGAAGAGAACGTGAGAACATCTGAGTCTGTGTAAGGAAGAAAGCAGTAGGAGTTTGTAATGGGAACAGGAGGAAAACATAAGGAGTTTGTGTTGGGAAAAGAGAATATGAACAGAGGGGAGAGGAAAAGAATATAAGGATTTTGTGTTAGGAGGAGAACATGAGGACATCTGTCAGAGTCTGTACAAGGAAGAATGCATTAGGAGTTTGCAAAGGGAACAGGGAAGAAAACAACATACGAACATACGAACATACCCTGTCCTACCCTGCTCTCCTACCCCTAAAACCTTCTAACATGACCCTTATTAAACCCCTCCACCCTTAACTATTTTCAGCAATGTCTCCTCGCACCCTTCGCCTGTCTCGCTAATACAAATTTACACGCTTAAGCCAATCTTCTTATCGCGAGTTTCTACACCAGTGGATATTTTTTGTCATCCTCCGCCGCACAAATGCTAAGATATTGACGCAAATTATACAGCAAGGAGACCAAACCGGCACCGCATAATCGAGATGAGGTCTAACTAATGCTAAATATAGATTGGGGATGACTAACGCTTCTGTTGCTGGAGGAGGAGGAGGAGGAGGAGGAGGAGGAGGAGGAGGAGGAAGAAAAAGGAGATAGAATAACTGGAGAAAACAAGAAGAAAGTAAGGAAAGAGAAGAAAATGAAGCCTGGAGAGAAATTAAAGAAAGGAAGACAAGGAGGAAGAGGAAGAGGAAGAGGAGGAGGAGGAGGAGGAGGAAGAGAAGGAGGAGGAGGAGGAGGGGATTAGCTTTGGGAAGATAAGGAGGATTAGGATTAGGAAGACAAGGAGGGTAAGAGGAGCGGAGGAGGAGGAGGATGACGGGAAGGAAGAAGACGATGATAAAGATGATAAGGAGGAGGAGGACAAGGACGAGGAGAAGGAGGAAGAGGAGGGAGAGGAGGAGGAGGAGGAGGATGACGGGAAGGAAGAAGACGATGATAAAGATGATAAGGAGGAGGAGGACAAGGACGAGGAGAAGGAGGAAGAGGAGGGGGAGGAGGAGGAGGAGGAGGATGAAGAGAAAGAAAAGAAGGAAAAGGAAGGAGAGGAAGAGAAAGAAAAATATATCAGTGAGTTGAAGCTTCCTGATAAGAGATTCTAAAATACACAAATATCAGAGGATCCAAGTCCACCTAAAAGGGTTAACAAGGGAATCTGATCGCAATAAGAGATTACAAAAACGTTCCAGCATATTAATAGAGGGATTAAAACGTTTACACTGGTTTACGGTTTAATCTTTAGTTTGAGTTTACGGTTACTCGCATTTTAAGAGGGTTTTAAGGAGGAGGAAATGAGGTAAGGAGGAGGAAGATGAGGAGGAGGAGGAGGAGGAGATGATGGAGTTGGGAAAGAGAAAAATAAAAATGCTTCCTTTTACGATCATGGAAGGAAGGAAGGAAGGAAGGGAGGCAATGGTAAAAAATGAAGGGAGGAAAGGGAGAGAGAAAAAAGAAAGGCGAGAGAGAAGCACGTACAGCCTGGAGCTTCAAGGGGAAAAAGGGAGAAAAAAAAGGGAGAGGGAAATAAAAAGGGAGGAGGGGGGCGAGGAAGGGTTATGGACCAGCGTGTGAGAAGAAAACGAAAAGGATGATTTGAGGGGAAACAACAGAAAAATGGAGATTAAGAGAGAGAGAGAGAGAGAGAGAGAGAGAGAGAGAGAGAGAGAGAGAGAGAGAGAGAGAGAGAGAGAGAGAGAGAGAGAGAGAGAGAGAGAGAGAGAGAGAGAGAGAGAGAGAGAGAGAGAGAGAGAGAGAGAGAGAGAGAGAGAGAGAGAGAGAGAGAGAGAGAGAAGGGGGGGGAGAGAAGTTAGTAAGCACATGAACCCCCAAATAAAAAAAAAAGGAAAAAAAGGAAAGTGGAAAAAGAGACGAAAGGATGGAGGAAAAGAGGGAGAGAAAGAGGGAAGGAGGGAGAGAGGGAGGGAGGGAAGGAGGAAGGTAGGAAAGAGATACAGATAAAGGGATTTAGGGTGAAGAGAGAAAAGAAGAGAAAAGAAAGGAAAGGAAAGGAAAGGATAAGAGAGGAAAGAGAAGGATAAGAAATGAATGGAATGGAAAAGGAATTAAAAAAAGAAAGGAAAGGGAAGTGAAGGAAAGGAGAGAAGGGGGAAGTGAGAGAAGGAAAGTACAGAAGAGGAAAAGAAAGGAAGAAGATGGGAAAGGTAAGTAAAAGAAGAGATGAGGAAAGGAAGGGAAAGGGAAAGAAAGAGAAAATAAAGAAGGGAAAGCAGAAGAGTTAGGGAGAGGAAAAAAAGGAAAAAAAGAAAGGAAAGACCGAGAGGAAAGGGACGATGAGAGGGAAGAAAGAAAAGAAAAGGAAGGGAAAGGAAAGGGAAGGGAAAGGAAAAGGAGGAAAAGAAAAGGAAAGGACGAAGGGAAAGGGATGAGGTGAAGGAAGAAAGAAAAGAAAAGGAAGGGAAAGGAAAGGGAGTGGAAAGGAAAAGAAGGAAAAGAAGAGGAAAGGACGAGAGGAAAGGGACGAGATGAGGGAAGAAAGAAAAGGAAAGGAAAGGGAAGGGAAAGGAAAAGAAGGAAAATGGAAAGGACGATAGGACAGGGAAGAAAAGAAAAGGAAGGGAAAGGAAAGGAATGGACGAGAGGACAGGGAAGAAAGGAAAAGGAAGGGAAAGGAAAGAAAAAGAAGGAAAACGAAAGGAAAGGACGAGGAGAAAGGGATGAGAAGAGGGAAGAAAGGAAAGGGAAGGGAAGGGAAAAGAAGGAAAAGGAAAAGGAGGAGAGAGAGAGATGAGACGAGAAGGAAAGAAAAAAGAGTAAATAAAACCAACTAACAGGGGTGGAAAGGAGAAAACGAACAACTTAGAGAAAGAAGGAAAAAAATGAAAACCGAAACCAAGAACGAAAGACGAAGAAAAGAAAAAAAAGAAAGAAAAAAAATTGAAGGACTCGGTCGGACATTGACGTAGAAAACCAGAAAGAAAAAAAGAAAAAGAAAAACGAAGAAAACCACAAGAGAAGAAAAATGATAATGACGTAAAGCAAATGAAGAAAAAAAAAAGAAAAAAGAAAAAGAAAAAAAAAGCTTGAGTAATTTTAGAAGCTTATAAGTAACACGCGTCAGGGAGAACAGATTAGGCGGTCACTGACACACACACACACACACACACACACACATCCTACGTGCTTCCCTTTATAAGCCACGGATGAGGAGTAATGGGAGGAGTGGGGAGGAGGAGGAGGAGGAAGAGGAGGGAGTGAAGAGGGAGTGAGTTGTGGAGAGGTGGTGTGTGGAGTGTGAGGAGAGGAGTGTGAGAGAGATGAAGTGGAGTGAGGAATGACGAGTGGAGTCAGAAGGGAGAGAAAAGGAATGAGTGATGGAAGGGAGTGAGGGAGCAATGGTAAGAGTGAGGAGGAGGAACAACGGATGACGAGGGGAGTGACATGGAGGAAGGAAAGAAGGGGGAATGAAGGAAGCAACAAGACAAGGAAAGGGAATAACAGGAGAGAGTAATGAGAAAGGTGCAACGAAGGTATTACAGGTAAGAGTGACAGCAGGTGATGCATTAAGATGGGGGGAAAGGGAACCAAGGATGAGAGGAAAAAAAACGAAGTTGGTGATATCGTAACGGGGTACCGGGGGGCGTTTAAAGGGCGTTGATACTAAATAATAATAATAACACATTGATATCCTACTATAACAATATACTAAGCCATACAGGGTGATGGTAAAGCCTAGAAAAACAGTTGGTATTATAAGACACAATCGCTTCTCACATCAGCCATTTCTAAAGGTCAAAGAGCGGGTCAGTCGGGTTCTAATGAGTGTTTCTTCAGGTTCGTGGTACAGAAGAAGGGTCAGACTACCACCAGGGCCATATTTCTAAAGGTCAAAGAGCGGGTCAGTCGGGTTCTAATGAGTGTTTCTTCAGGTTCATGGTACAGAAGAAGGGTCAGACTACCACCAGGGCCATATTTCTAAAGGTCAAAGAGCGGGTCAGTCGGGTTCTAATGAGTGTTTCTTCAGGTTCATGGTACAGAAGAAGGGTCAAACTACCACCAGGGTTATTAAACTACCCCTGGAAATGCCCACACTTATTACGAAAGCCTTGTCAAATATGTGTTCTTGGGCGGAGAAATGCCTTGTTATACGCCCCCTGTCACTAGGAATAGGTCGGTATATATTTTAAGACCTCAGAGCCGTATTACTAAACATATCGATCTCCAAGCACACATATATTTGACAAGGCTTTCGTAGGAGTTTCGGGGATTTCCAGGAGTAGTTCTATGGCCCTGGTGGTAGTGTGACCCTTCCTCTGTACCGTGACCCTGAAGAAACACTGATTAGAACCCGACTGACCCCCTCTTTGACCTTTAGAAATAGCTGATATGAGAAGCGAAAGGGTCTTATATTGCCGACTTAACAGAATAGGGTGATGGAAGGGTGATAGAGAGAATGAGAGGAGTAATACGTTTAAACACTGATAAAGGCGAGAAACAGACAAACAGGGTGATGGTAAAGTCTCATACATACATGCTAGGGTGAGAGAGGCGGCGTAGGCAGCAGGGTGAGGGCGGTCAGGGTGTCTCCCCTCACACTTGTACACACCCTCGTCGCCTTTACTGGCGGCCCGCACCACCAGGGTCCCATTCCTCTGCAGGGTGTATCTGTGGGGGGGGGGGGGAGAAAAAGGGTGAGAGAGTGAAGGTAGGGTGAAGGGAAGTATGGGGGAGAAGAGGGTGAAGGGAGGAAAGGGAGAGGGGAGGAGAAGGAAGAGAAGGAAATGTGGGGATAGGAGGGAGAGATGAGAAAAGGGAGAAGGGGAGGGAGGCGAGGAAAGGGGAATATGAGGGGAGAAGACAGGGAGGAGAGGAAAGGGAGAGGAGAAGCGAAGAGGGTGAGGGGAGGAGAGGGAACCCACAAGAAGAAAAAAAGAGAAAGAAAAAAGAGAAAAAGAGAAAAAAAGAGCAAAGTATCGTCAAGCCGTTGCAAGCCGGACCCATAGAAGAGAAAGGAAAGAAAAAGAAAAGAGAGAATGAAAAGGAAAAGATGAAGAAAGATACAAAAGAAAGAAGAGGAGGAAAAGGAGGAGAAGAGACGAAGAGAAGGAGGAGGAGAAGGGGAGAAGGAAGCAAAATGGAGGGACGAAAAAAAAATAAAGAAAAAATCAGAAAATCCAAATAACCCGATCTTCCAAGGTATCAAAACCCACAAGAAGAAAAAAAAGAAAATAAGAGAAAAAGAGAGAAAAAAAGAGCAAAGTATCGTCAAGCCTTTGCAAGCCGGACCCATAAAAGTCTTAACATGCGAAGCGAGGGAAAGACGTAACGAATTTGGATTAACGAACGATGACGAAGCGGTAATTCGTAGGAAGGAAAAATGGGAAGGAGAAATAGGGAGATGAAAAAAGAAGAGGAGGAGGAGGAGGAGGAGGAGGACAAGGACGAGGAGAAGGACGGAGAAGGCAAAAAAGAGAAGGACGAGGACGAAGGGAGTGAGAATGACAAGCAAGGAAAAGGGAGGATTGAAAAAAAATAGGCTTAGAAGAACATAAGTACATAAGGAGTCTGCAAGAAGGGAGGAGGAGGAGGGGGACAAGGACGAGGAGAAGGACGGAGAAGGCAAAAAAGAGAAGGACGAGGAGGAGGACGAGGACGAAGGGAGTGAGAATGACAAGCAAGGAAAAGGGAGGAATGAAAAAAAATAGGCTTAGAAGAACATAAGTACATAAGGAGTTTGCGAGAAGCTAGTCAGTTTGTACAAGGCGGCTCCTGTAAACCTATTATGACCTATCCTTCCTATCCTCCCTATCCATATCTTATCTATTCTTGGAGTTATTTAGCGTATTGGAACTCCTCTGTGGCATCTCCTGTAAGCCTATCATGACCTATCCTTCCTATCCTCCCTATCCATACCTTATCTTCCCTATCCATATCTTATCTATTCTTGGAGCTATTTATCATATTGGAACTCCTTACGTGGTATCTCCTGTAAGCCTATCACCACCTATCCTTCCTAGAGAGAGAGCAAGAGAAAGTGAGCGAGAGAGAGAGAGAGCGAGAGAGAGAGCCGCCTAGACGCATGGGTTAATGAAGGGGAGCAGACAGCAGAGGTTAAACCTATTAGTTAAATGTCTCGTAAAGGGGATAACAGAGCCCATTAAGGGGAGGGGGCGTCGAGGAGGGGGGAGGGGGTCATTAGTGGCTAAGTACAGGTGCATTAATCATCCAGGTGTGAAGGGTTACCTGACGACTTACCTGTAATAGCGAGGATAATAGGGGCAGGACAGGTAAGGGAGAGTGAGAGGGAAAGAGAGGGGAAGGGGGTGAAAGGGAAAGGCCAGGACAGGTAGAAAGGGAGAGAGGGAAAGGAGAAAAAAGGAGAGGGAAACAAAAGGAAAGGGAGAGGGAGAGAGAAAGGGGGAGGCTACGACAGGTAGAGAGATGGAGGGAGATAGAGAGAGAGAGAGTGAAGAGAGGAAACGGAGGGAAGAGAGAAAGGAAGAGAGGGAAAGGAAAAAAAAAGGGAGAGGGAAAGAAAGGGAAAGGGAGAAAGAGGAAAAGGAAGAGGGAGAGAGAAAAGGGAAGGCTAAGACAGGTAGAGAGATGGAGAGGGAGAGAGAGACAGTGAAGAGAGATAACGAAGGGAAGAGAGAGAGGAAGAGAGGGAGAGACAGGAAGGATAGAAGGAAGGGAGAATAATGTGTCAGATGGGAGAAGCGATGAAAAGGGGAAGAAAGGGAGGGAGAGAGAGAATGAAGGGGAGAGAGAGAGAGAGAGAGAGAGAGAGAGAGAGAGAGAGAGAGAGAGAGAGAGAGAGAGAGAGAGAGAGAGAGAGAGAGAGAGAGAGAGAGAGAGAGAGAGAGAGAGAGAGAGAGAGAGAGAGAGAGAGAGAGAGAGAGAGAGAGAATGAAAGGTAGAGGGAGAGATAGAGAGGGAGAGACAGTGGACAGAAGGAACGAAGGGAAGGAAAGGTGGAGAGAGGGGAGAGATAGAAGGAAGGGGAGAAGAATGAATGAGAGGGAAAGTGATGAAAGGGAATGGAGGAAGGAAATGAAGAGTGAAAGTGAAGGACTGAGAGGAAGAGGAAGAGGGAGAATAAAGGAGAGGAAACGGGGAAGAGAAAAAATAAAGAAATCATAGAAGAGAGAAAAACACAAAAAAATATATATGAAAAAGAAAGGAGAAGAAGAAGGGAACAAATATAGATTAACAAAAATATGAAAAGAGAAAGAAAGAAGAGGAATAAGATAATAAAAGATAATAGGAAGGAAAAGAGGGAGAGAGGGAGAGGGAAAGAGAGTGAAGGAGAAAGGGAAAGTGGAAAGAGAGAAAAGGAAAAGATGATAAAGGAAGGAAGAAAGAAAATAATCAAGAAAAAGGAGAAAAAAGAAAGAAAGGAATAAACAAAACAAAAGAAAAACACAAAGAAAGAAACGAGAAGAAAATGGAAAAATATAATAAAGGAAGGAAGAAAGAAAATAATCAACGAAGAGAGAAAAAAAGTAGAAAAAAAGAAAGAAAGAAAGGAATAAACAAAAATAAACAAAACATAAACAAAGGAAGAAAAAGAAGAAAAAGATGAATAAAACAACAAAAGACAAAATATATGAAAACAAAAACTCAAAACGAAGAAAAAATACACAGGTAGAAAATCACAAAAGGACTGACAGACAAAGAACAGCAACGTGAATAAGAGAAAGTGACAGACAGACAGAAAGACAGGCAGACAGGGAGGGAGGGAGAAGGAGGGAGAGAGGAAGGGAGGCAATGATGGAACTAAGGTAGGTCAAAGGGAGAAGGGAGGAAGAAGGGAGGGAGGAATGAAGGTAGAAAAAAGAAGAAGGGAGGAAGAGGATGAAGGAAGGAAGGAAGGAAGGGAATAAGTATGGAAGGAAAGAAGGAAAGAAGTAAAAGGAAGGAAGGAAGGAAGGAAAGAAGGAAGGCAAAAAGAAAAGAAGGAAGTGAGGATGGAACGAAGGAAGATCAGAGAAGGAAGGAAGGAAGGAAGGAAGGAAGGGAAGGAAGGAAGGAAGGAGGGAAGGAAGAAAGGAAGGAAGGATGGAAGGAAGGGAAGGCAAGAAGAATACAAGGAAGTGAGGATGGAACGAAGGAAGGTCAGAGAAGGAAAGAAGGAAGGAAGGAAGGAAGGAAGAATAGAGAGAAGGGAGACAGAAGGAAAGACAAACAGACACAAAATCAATCAAAACGAAAAGCCGAAAATGTAAAAAAAGAAAAAAAAAGTTGAAAGGAAAAAGAAACAGGGAGGAGAATGGAAGGACAACTCTCTCTCTCTCTCTTTCTCTCTCTCTCTCTCTCGCTCTCTCTCTCTCTAACAAAAAAAAAAAACACTCAGAAACAGGAGACAGGTAAGAAATGACATAGAAGTGAAACAATATACTAAAAAAAAAAAAAAAACTCCACTAGGAAAAGGGAAAAAATGAAGGACACGGACATGGAAAAAAAGGAAAGCAAAGGGCGATGAAAAGAAGGAAAAAAAGAAAGGAAAATGCGGTAAAAACGAAGGAAAAGGAAGAAAGAAAATGAAGGAAAAAGGGGAAAATGAAGAACACGGGACACAGATACGGGAAAAGAAGAAAAGGAAAGAGAAGGAAAATTCAGGAAAAAAATAATAAAAAAAGGAAAAAGGGAAAATATTAGACATACAGAGAGAGAGAGAGAGAGAGAGAGAGAGAGAGAGAGAGAGAGAGAGAGAGAGAGAGAGAGAGAGAGAGAGAGAGAGAGAGAGAGAGAGAGAGAGAGAGAAGGGGAGGGCGGGGGGGGTACGGTACACCTCCACCGGTCTGCCATCCAATCAGACTCGGGTTCACTCACCTCTACCGACACATCCACTCTCATCCAACAGCCCATTCATCCACCTGGCAATCACCCGCACACACACACACACACACACACACACACACACACACACACACACACACACACACACACACACACACGTAGCAATGCATAATACAGCCTCATCTTATCTCCGCCTTCCTTCTTCTCCTTCTCTTCTTTCTGTTTTTTTTTTGTTTATGGTTTTCTCTTCCTCCTCCTCCTCCTCCTTCTCATCCTCTTCCTTCCTTTCTTTCTTTTTTTCTGTTTCTTTTTTCTCTTTCTTTCAATATTTTTCTTTTACTATGTTTCTTTTTTTCTTTCTTTCCTTCCTTCCTTCCTTCCTTTCTTTCTTTCTTTCTTTCTTTCTTTCTTTCTCTCTTTCTTCTTATCTTGACACCTATCTTTACCTGTTCCTCCTTTCTTGCGCTCCTCCGCTTCCTCCTCCTCCTCCTCCTCCTCCTTCCTTCTCTCCAATCTTTCCCATTATATTTGCATTTTTCTCCTCTCTTCCTCTCCTCCGTTTCCTCTTCCTTTTCCTCCATCGCCTCTTATCTCTACACCTTTCTCCTTTCTCAATCTCGGTAGTTCCCTCCTTCTCTTCCTCTTCCTCTTCCTCTTCTTCCTCCTCCTCCTTCCTTGTCTCATTTTTTTTCACATTCCTCCTTTTTTGAGTCTGTTTCCACCTTCTTTTTCGCCTTCCTCCTCCTCTTCTTCCTTCTTTCCCTCTCTTCTTCTTCTCCTTTCTCACTCTTCTCCTTTCATCTCCAAGCTCTTCATCTTCTTCTTTACTTTTTTTTTTGTTTTTGTTTCTCCTTTGTCTTTGTTTGTCAAGTCATTCCTCTTCCTTATCTAAGTTTCTACCTCCCTCTTTCCTCCTCCTCTTCCTCCTCCTCCTCTCTCTTTTATTTTCCTCCCTACCTCCATTTTTATTCTCCTCTCCCCTTACTTCTCCTCCATGCTTACTTTTATATATACTTGTCTCCATTTTTATTTCCTTTTCCCTTCTTCTCTCTTTCTATCTTTCTCTTTTTTTATTTCCTTCTATTTTCCTCCTTATTATCGTTTCCATGTTCTTATTCCTTCCTTCTTACTTCTGTTTTACTTCTTTCTCTCCTTTTCATTTCCTTCTCCTTTCCTTCTTATACAATATTTTCTGGTTTACCTTGCCATTTTTCCTTCCCTCCCTTCCTACCTGTTTCTTACCTACCTACCTGCCTGCCTAACAATTTCCCTCCCTCCTTCCTTTCCTTCCTCCCTCCCTGCCTACCTACCCTTCTTATCCATATCTACTCTCCCTCTCTCCCTCCCTACCTACCTTCCTAACAATCTACTTACCTTCTTTTCTATCTCCCTTTTTCCTTTCCTTCCTTCTTTTCCATTACGATTTCCTCCACCCTTCCTTCCTTCCTTCCTCCCTCTCATTTTCTCCTCACGCCTCTCCCTCTTTCCTCTTCCCAAGTCTTCCCTTCCTTCCTCTTTCCATCCTCCTTTCCCCACCCTCCTCCCCCCTTCCTCTTCACCTGGCCTTACCTGGAGCCGTTAACGAGGGGGCCGGCGCCGTTGAGGTACCAGGTGACGGCCGTGCCCTCCTGGAAGCGGCAGTGGAAGGGCGCGCTGCTCCCCCCGCCAACCACCAGGGACGCCGGCACTACCCTTACCCCGGGCACCTTGGGGTCTGAGGGTGGGAGGGAAGGGGGGGTTAGGGGGTTATGGGAGAAGTTGTTGTGTCTGTTGGTGGTGGTGGTAGTGGTTGTGGTGGTGGCGATATGGTAGTGACGATTATGATTGTTGATATTTGTGATTGTGGTATTAAAGATGGTCATTGTAATGGTAGTAGATGGATTGTTAGTTAGTTAGTTAGTTGGTTGGTGTCTTATTTTTTTTTCTTTTTTTTGTGTGTGTGTCATCAATGTCCTTTCCATAAACAGATACGGTTTCCATGACAACAATAACAACTACAATAACAACAATAACAATGCGATTTCTACTTATTTAATCTGCTTTTTTTCTGTTGTTTTTTCTGGTACTAAGTCTGCTACCACAACAACTTCAACAACAACAACAACAACAACTACTACTACTACTACTACTACAACAATCACAACAATTACTACTACTACTACTACTACTGCTACTACTACTACTACTACTACTACGCCCACCACCACCACCACCACTACTCCCACCCCCCCATACCCCCCCTCACCACAGTCCACACACATTCTCTCCCTTTCTTAATCAGGCGCCGAAATTCAATCTCCTCGGGCAGGTAATCTCAGGTGCTCTCCTCGTGCCCGGCTCCTCTGCTTTAATTCCATCCGGCATCCTTGTTTTCCTCCTCCACCTGTCGGCGCACCTTGAATTACTGGCCCAGGTGAGATGCGGGAGAAGGAGGTGGAGGAGGTGGAAGAGGAGGTGGAGGAGGAGGAGGAGGTGGAGGAGGAGGAGAGATAGTGGTGATGGGATGACTGATACAACTAACATTACTCTTCCTTCTCTTCCTCTTCCTCCTCCTCCTCCTACTACTACTACTACTACTACTACTACTACTACCACTACTACTACCACTACAGCAACAACAACCACTACATACCCTTCAGAGCGAGGGTGAAGGGCGTGTGGGTGGTGGTAACGGTGAGAGGGGGCGCGGAGGGCTGGGGGGCGGCGGGCGGCTTGAAGACGGAGGCGCTGCAGGTGAAGACGCCGTTGTGGAGCGCGGGGTCGAAGGAGGCGATGGAGAGGCGCTTCCGAGACACGCTGATGCCCTTCACCTCGTCTGCGTCCTCGCCATTCCTGAAGAAGGCGGTGAAGGAGGGGATAGATAGATAGATAGAGAGATAGATAGATAGATAGAGAGAGAGAGAGAGAGAGAGAGAGAGAGAGAGAGAGAGAGAGAGAGAGAGAGAGAGAGAGAGAGAGAGAGAGAGAGAGAGAGAGAGAGAGAGAGAGAGAGAGAGAGAGAGAGAGAGATTAATTAAAACAACAACTCAAACGCACACGCCACGCTCGCAGTTCTCCTCCTCCTCCTCCTCCTCCTCCTCCTCCTCCTCCTCCTCCTCCTCCTCCTTTCTCCTCCATCAGAACTTACCCAGACTTTGCACCTCATTCTGATTTCCACAATATCTTCTTCTTCTTCTTCTTCTTCTTCTTTTTCTTCTTCTTCTTCTTCTTCTTTTCCTTTTCTCCCATTTTTCTTTCCTCCACTTTACTTTATTTTTTTCTTCTCTTCCCTTTCCTTCGCATGCTTTCTTCTTGTCCTCCTCCTCCTCCTCTTCCTCCTCCTCCTCCTCCTCCTCCTCCTCCTCCTCCTCCTCCTCCTCCTCCTCCTCCTCCTCCTCCTCCTCCTCCTCCTTCTCCTCCTCCTCCTCCTCTAAACTCTAAACTTTATATGACTTAAGCATCAAAGTTTACCTAACGTGTGTGTGTGTGTGTGTGTGTGTGTGTGTGTGTGTGTGTGTGTGTGTGTGTGTGTGTGTGTGTGTGTGTGTGTGTGTGTGTGTGTGTGTGATGGCGGGAGCGAAAATTTGTGGGCAAACTGGGCGAATTATGAACACACGTGATGGTGATGATGGTGGTGGTGGTGGTGAGGGTGGTGACGGTGGTGATAGTGGTGATGGAGGTGTTGCTGCTGTTGTTGTTGTTGTTGTTGTTGTTTGATGTGTGGTGGTAATTGTGGTGACACTTTTGGCGGTAAATAAAAATGTGGTAGTGATGATTGTTGTTGTTGTTGTTGTTTTTGTTGTTGTTGTTGTTAGTGGTGGTGGTGGTGGTGGTCGTGAAGGTGACAGAAAAAAAAAATCCATAATGTTTACTGTTTGTATTAAAATAGTTTCCTTCCTCTCATAATTAAGCGTAAAGGACTAATTATTCCACCCCGGGCTTGTGGCGGACAGGTGAGAAAGTAATTAAGGGAAGGGTTGACTTAATTAGCCGGGCAGGTGCGGCTTTGATAAAATAACAACCAGGGAGGCGCAGGTAACCTCACACAGGCGGGCAGGTAGGCAACGCACTGATTACTTCGTCAGGCCCAGATGAACAAGACGACAAATGGAGCAGAAGAAAACGGAACTGACAAATTAGGGCCACTTTCACAGTTGTTTTGTTTGTTTTGATCGTTACCAATGGCTGTTACCGCTGCTACAGTATTTCCACGTAAAACTGTCCAACTGTAAAACTGTTAGCCAAGCCCCGCACCTTGCCACACACTCTCAACACCTCTCGCTTCCTCTGCAGCCGCCACTACCCCATAGGCCAGTTTACCCTTAGTCTACCTCAAAATAACAATCAGGCAGGTAAAGGTTAGGTTAGGCAAATGCAGTTACAAAAGAGGGGAAGCGAACTAATTAACGTAACGCATGGATGACGTGTTCTTGGACAGGGCCTTTCCACGTCCATGTCCTTGCCTAATTAGAAAGACAGGTACAGGAAGGGAAAGAGAAGGAAATGGCAAACTATTTCATCATCAGTTAAGCAGGTAGATACATGGGGATAAATTCATATATACGTAACATCAACCTCTCTTTCGGCCACCTCTTTGGATTCTTTTTAGGAGCAGCGAGTAGCGGGCTTTTTTTTATTATTGTTTCCTTTTTTTGTGCCCTTGAGCTGTCTCCTTTGTTGTAAAAAAAACACAGGTAAGAAATTTGATAGCGGGCTCACCTCCACCAGAGATGTCCTTGCCTAATTAGAAAGACAGGTACAGGAAGGGAAAGAGAAGGAAATGGCAAACTATTTCATCATCAATTAAGCAGGTAGATACATGGGGATAAATTCATATATACGTAGCATTAAGCTCTTTTTCGGCCACCTCTTTGGATTCTTTTTAGGAGCAGCGAGTAGCGGGCTTTTTTTATTA
>NC_066571.1:8193473-8213473 GCF_024679095.1 Eriocheir sinensis
GAAAGTGGAGGGAAGAAAAGAAGGCACAGAGGGAGGGAGGAAGATGAGGAGAGAGTGGAAAAGGTGGAGGGAGGAAAAGGGTGAGGAGAGAGAGGAATAAAGAAAAGGAAGAGGGGGAGGAAAAGAATATACAGAGGAAGGAAATAGAGGAGAGAAAGGAAAAGAAGAAGTACAGAGAGGAGGAATGAAAGCGAAGAGAGGGAAGAAAACGAGATATAGAGAGAGGAAGGGAGATGAGGAGAGAGTGGAGAGGAAGGGAGGAAGTGCAGAGGGAGGGAAAGAATGAAGAGAAAGAGGAGAGAGAAGGAGATACAGGGGAAGGGAGGAAGGGAGATAAGGAGAGAGTAGAAAGGAAGGGATGATAGAACAGAGGAAGAGAAAGAAGAAAGAGAAGGAGATACAGGGGAAGGAGGAAGGGAGAGGATGAGAGAGTGGAAAGGGATGGTAGTACAGAGGGAGAGAAGGAGGTACAGGGGAAAGGAGGAAGGGAGATAAGGAGACAGTGGAAAGGAAGAGAAAGAGGAAAGAGAAGGAGGAACAGAGGGAGGGAGGAAGGGAGATAAGGAGAGAGTGGGAAGGAAGAGAAAGAGGAAAGAGAAGGAGGAACAGAGGGAGGGAGGAAGGGAGATAAGGAGAGAGTGGGAAGGAAGAGAAAGATGAAAGAGAAGGAGGAACAGAAGGGAGATAAGGAGAGAGTGGGAAGGAAGAGAAAGAGGAAAGAGAAGGAGGAACAGAGGGAGGGAGGAAGGGAGATAAGGAGAGAGTGGGAAGGAAGAGAAAGAGGAAAGAGAAGGAGGAACAG
The DNA here is from genome assembly GCF_024679095.1 of Eriocheir sinensis. Taxonomy (NCBI): domain Eukaryota; kingdom Metazoa; phylum Arthropoda; class Malacostraca; order Decapoda; family Varunidae; genus Eriocheir; species Eriocheir sinensis. Next base: position 8,194,276 of record NC_066571.1, read on the forward strand.
AGGGAGGGAGGAAGGGAGATAAGGAGAGAGTGGGAAGGAAGGGAGGTAGAACAGAGGAAGGGAAAGAGTGAAGAGAAAGAGCGAAGGAAGTCACTCTAGTCTCACAGGAGTCAAAAAGAGAACATAAAACACACAGAAAGAAAACGGGTATGTACTTTAAACTATTCATCCCTCGGCGAGTGAATTATGCATCAGTGTCTCGGCTGTTTTTTTCTTCCCCCTCAAAGGCAATGAATAAGACATGACTCACCCATCTCTATGCATGCCCTCACCCACCACCACCACCACCACCATCACCACCACTATCATCACAACAATCATCACCATCACCACCACCACTATCACTATTTCCACCACTATCATCACCACCACCATCAATACAATCATCACCATCACCACCACCACCACCACTACCATCACCACCACCATCATCACTACAATCATCACCATCACCACTACTCTCATCATCATCATCACCACTCCTCTGAACCCATTTTTATAGGAGCAGTGATTAGTGTTTTTTTTTTTCATTATTTTTTCCTTGTTTTTTTTTTGCCCTTGAGCTCTTTCCTATGTTGTAAAAACACATCACCATCACCACTATCACCATCATCACCATCATCACCACCATCACCACCACCACCACTCTTTCTCACACTCACACCTCACCTGGGCAAAGAAGAGAGGGTTCTATTTACCTTTCTCTCTCTCTCTCTCTCTCTCTCTCTCTCTCTCTCTCTCTCTCTCCACCTGTTTACCTGGCAAACCTTCATTTACCTTTCCATGGAGTGAGTGAGTGAAACTGTGAATGAATGAGTGAAAGGGAGAGTGAGTGAGTGAGTGAGATCGAGTGAGTGAGTGAGTGAGATCGAGTGAATGAGTGAGTAAGTTAGTGAAAGGGTTAGTAAGAGATGAAAAGTAAGAAAATGAGTAAAACAGTAAGACAAAGTAGGAAAGAGCAAGAGAAAAAGCGAGGAAGGTTCAGTGAGTGAGTGGGTGGGTGGGTGATTAACTGGAAAACAGATGACTTATAGGGGATTACCTTTCACCCATGACCTTGATAAGTACGTGAGTGAGTGACTTACAGACTGAACAGGTAAGTCACACCTCACTTCTCACCTGTCGCCTTAATAAGTAGGAAAATGAATTAATGAGTAAAGCACAGGTAACCACTTGAACAGGTAAGCAAAATCACCTTACCTCTGACCCATCGCTGTAATGAGTAGGTAACTGACTAATAAACTAACAGACTGACCAACTGACTGACTGACTGACTGACTGAACAGGTAACAAACTCAACAGGTAAATCACGCCATCTCACCTCTGATGCGGCGCCTTGACGAGTAGGTGATGGGGCGGCCGTCCAGGTGCCAGGTGAGGGCGATGCTGGCGGCGTCCGACACCGCGCACCGCAGCACGCGCTCCTCGCCCGCCGCCACGCGTCCGCTCGCCGGCCACGCGCTGAAGTAGAAGATATCGCCTCCGCCCGCCGCCGCCACCCCCGCCACAGCTGCAGGAGAGAGAGGGGAGAGGGTGAGAAGGGTGACGAAAGGCTGAGAAAGGGGAGTAGTGTAAAGGTCAACAGCAATAGGGGAAACGAAGAAGAGAGAGAGGGGGTGAGAAGTGATGGGCGGTAAGGGGTGTATGGGGTGATGGGGGATAAGTAGAGGGGTTAGGGGGGGAGATGGGTGCTGGCAGAGAGGGTGAGAAAGACGATGGTGAAGGGAAGAGAAGAGAAGAGAGGAAAGAGAAGTGAGAGATGATAAGGGTGATGGTTGAAGAAGGGTCATAAGGTGGATGAGAGATGGGTGATGGATGAGAAGGGTGAGGAATACGGAAGATAATGGTCACAGAAATGGTTAAGGGAGAGAAGGAGAAAGGAAATGGGAGGCTGGTATAAGGAAAATGGTACCAGTTGACAAATGGGAGCTGGGAAACGTATATATAATAGTGAAAGTAATGGTTGAGGGGAAGGGAGAAGAGATAATGAGAGGTGAGGGGAAGGGGGAGGGAGGTGGTGAGGGGGAGGGTACGGACAGAGGGGTGATGGGGAGAAGGAAGGTAAGGGAGGAAGATACAGATGAGGTGATGGGAAGGATAAGGGGGAGGGTAAAGATGACAGAGAAGGGGTGATAGGGAGAAGGAAGATAAGGGAGGTGATGGGAAGGATAAGGGGGAGGGTGGTAAGGGGGAGCTAAGGGAGGAAGGAGAGGGAACTGGTAAGGGCGAAGGTAAGGGAGAATGGGAGTGAAGGGATGAAGGGGAGAAGGAAGGGAGGCTGTAAGGATGAAGGGGGTGATGATGAGGGGGAGGAAGAGGGGGAAGAGGGCGTTGGAGAATGGGATAGAAGGGTAACAGCGGGGAGGATAAAGGGGTAACATTATTTTCCAGCTGGCTACCATTAACAGCTAAAGTCATCCGCCCTCCTGTGCTCCCTGTTACTGAAGAGCGCTGTGAGGAAGGTTATTAGCGAGGAACACAACAGTCCAATTAGAGAGGCCCGCTAGACGGTCATTAGCAGCGCGGCGCGTACCCTAAAACACTACGGGACTCACACACCCACGTTTGGTAAGGCCTTCGTGGAGGTTGTTTGTGGTGGGTATTTCCATGAGGAGTTTTATGAGCCTAGTTGTGGGTTGACAAGACTTCGAAAAACACTAATTAGAACTTGGGTAATCTCTTTTGTGACCTTTGGAAATATCTGTTTGTGAAAGGTGAAGGAACACGGCACTAAAATCCATTACAAAGAGCGCTAACCCCCATGTGACAAGCTCCCCCTTCATTAACCCCCACGGCCCATAGTTTCAAACGTTTCTTGGATCACACATAAACGTTTGGTAAGGCCTTCGTGGAGATTGTTTGTGGTGGGTATTTCCATGAGTTTTGTGAGCCTCGTGATAGTTCGACAAAGGTTTCTTTTCTCTCAGCACCATGAATGTGAAAAACGCTAATGAGAACTTGGCTAATCTCCTTTGTGGACTTTGGAAGTGTTTGTTGTGAGGGTTAATGGCGTTTGGGAATTCGGCACAACAACCTTTAAAGAAGAAGAACGCCCCCATGACAAGTTCTCGCTTCCTATTCCCTCCCTTCCCTTCTCTTCTCTTCCCTTTCCTTTCCTTTCCTTTTCTTTCCTTTTCTTTATTTTTCTTTCCTTTTCTCTCCTTTTCTTTTATTTTCTTTTATTTTCTTTTATTTTATTTTCCTTCCCTTCCTTTCCTTTTCTTTCCCTCCTTTCCTTTCCTTTCATTTCCTACCCTACCCTACCCTACAATACCCTTCCCTTCCCTTCCCTTCCATTCCATTCCATTCCCTTCCTTTAATTTCCTTTCCTTTCCTTTCCTTTCCTTTCCTTTCCTTTCCTTTCCTTTCCCTTCCCTTCCCTTCCCTACCCTTTCCTTCTCATCCTTCCCAACCCTTCCCTTCCCTTCCATTCCATTCCCTCATGTCTCCCTTCCATTCCCTTGACATCAGTTCCAGTAATATCAGTCTGGCAGATTCCGTTCCCATTAACTTTCTATGACCCACTTTTACGGGTAAGTGGCTACATCCAACACATTGATTTTCTAATAATAAAAGTATCACGAAAAAAAGTAATTGTCAGCGAATTATGTGGAATGAAACGAAAGTGGGAAATGATTTAGAAGCTGCCATTTGTTTCTGAGTTGGAAATAACGGACATAATTTAGTATGGAGAGCTTCGAGTGTGGCTGTAAGGCTTTATCACAGGTTGTTGGGATAAGAGAACATAACAACCCAATTAGAGATAAGCACTGTAAGCCTGGGAAAGAGAGCATAACAACCCAATTAGAGATAAGCACTGCAAACCTGGGAAAGAGAACATTACAACCCAATTAGAGATAAGCACTGCAAACCTGGGAAAGAGAACATTACAACCCAATTAGAGATAAGCACTGCAAACCTGGGAAAGAGAGCATTACAACCCAATTAGAGATAAACACTGCAAACCTGGGAAAGAGAACATTACAACCCAATTAGAGATAAGCACTGCAAACCTGGGAAAGAGAACATAACAACCCAATTAGAGATAAGCACTGGAAACCTGGGAAAGAGAACATAACAACCCAATTAGAGATAAGCACTGCAAACCTGGGAAAGAGAACATAACAACCCAATTAGAGATAAGCACTGCAAACCTGGGAAAGAGAACATAACAACCCAATTAGAGATAAGCACTGGAAACCTGGGAAAGAGAACATAACAACCCAATTAGAGATAAGCACTGCAAACCTGGGAAAGAGAACATTACAACCCAATTAGAGATAAGCACTGCAAACCTGGGAAAGAGAACATAACAACCCAATTAGAGATAAGCACTGCAAACCTGGGAAAGAGAAGTTAACAACCCAATTAGAGATGAACACTGCAAACCTGGGAAAGAGAACATAACAACACAATTAGAGATAAGCACTGGAAACCTGGGAAAGAGAAGTTAACAACCCAATTAGAGATAAGCACTGGAAACCTGGGAAAGAGAACATAACAACCCAATTAGAGATAACCACTGGAAACCTGGGAAAGAGAACATTACAACCCAATTAGAGATAAGCATTGCAAACCAGGGAGCAAGAACATAACAACCCAATTAGAGATAAGCACTGCAAACCTGGGAACAAGAACATAACAACCCAATTAGAGATAACATTCCTTTTTTTGTGTGCCCTTGAGCTGTCTCCTTCGTTATAATAAAAAAAATAAAGCACTGTCAACCTGGGAAAAAGAACATAACAACCCAATTAGAGATACGCACTGCAAACCAAAATCACAAAAAACACTGCAGATTACATAACGAAAGAAACAAAAACACCTCAACGATATGACACGAAGGCGTTAACTATCGCCCACCCAATAACACGGGAGCTTCACAATATACAGTACAAGACAATTTTATACGTAAACGGTCCTTTCATGGCAGGGTAGAACGTTGCCTCCCCCACCAAACGACGCCGGGACCAAAAATTCCATCACTTCACTAAGACACAAAAGGAGTCAGACACAAGCTTTCCCATTTCCCACCTACTACACACACACACACACACACACACACACACACACACACACACGCACACACACACAGAGGCCGCCTAACACACAGAGACGCAACAGGGAAACAAGATTACAGGGACAGTACCACCCGAAGCTTCCGAACACACAGGGAAGTAAAAATGACTCGGAAAGCAAGAAGAGGAGGAGGAGGAAGAGGAGGAGGAGGAAAGAGGAGATAGAATGATACAAGAGAAATGGGGAAGACAAGAAGAAAAGAAAATGAGAGAAGACAGAAAAGGAGTTAGAGAAAGAGAAGGAAGAATAGGAAGAGGAGAAAGAGGAGGAGGAAAAAGAGGAAGAAGAGAACAGGGAGGGAGGGAAGAAGTAGAAGAAAAGAGAAGAAAAGAGCAATAAAGGAGAAGTGAAAGAAGACAGGAGAAAAGTTAGAGAAAGCAAGAGAAGAAAGAGGAAGAGGAGGAGGAGGAGGAGGATGAAGAGGAAAGAGGAGATAGAATGACTGAAGGAAACAAGAAGAAAGCAAGAGAAGAAAATGAAGCCTGCAAAGAAATTAAAGAAAGGAAGACAAGAAGGAAGAGGAAGAGGAAGAGGAGGAGGAAGAGGGAAAAGGAGAAGACGAAAAGTAAGCAAGGGAAAAGGAGAAAATGAAGCCTGGAGAGAAATTAAAGAAAGGAAGACAAAGAGGAAAAGGAGGAGGAGAAGGAGGAGGAAGAGGAAAAAGGAGAAAACAAGAGGAAAGCAAAGGAAGAAAATAAAATAAAGCCTGAAGATAAATTAAAGAAAGGAAGACAAAGAGGAAAAGGAGGAGGAGGAGAAGGAGGAAGAAGAGGAAAAAGGAGAAAACAAGAGGGAAGCAAAGGAAGAAAAGAAAATAAAGCCTGGAGAGAAATTAAAGAAAGGAAGACAAAGAGGAAAAGGAGGAGGAGGAGGAGGAGGAAGAGGAAAAAGGAGAAAACAAGAGGAAAGCAAAGGAAGAAAAGAAAATAAAGCCTGGAGAGAAATTAAAGAAAGAAAGACAAGAATGAAGAGGAAGAGGAAGAGGAGGGAGGAAGAGGAGGCTGAACAGGGAGGTCAGACAATGGGAGGAAATACAAGCAGTGGAGAGTGTCCGGGAAATGGTAATCTCGAGAACACGCCGTCACCCGCCTGCCACAGCTGGGAGGACACGGGGTAATGGGTCTGTGTGTACGTGTGTGCGTGTGTGAGAGGGTGTGTGTGTCTGTGTGTGTGTGTAAGATAGATAGATATATATAGATAGATAGAGACGGGGTAATGGGTCTGTGTGTGCATATGTGTGTGTGTGTGAGAGTGTGTAGCTATGTGCGTGTGTGTGTGTAAGATAGATAGATATAGATAGATAGACACATAGATGGAGATACATATTGATAGAGAATGTAGAAGAAAATAAGAATGATGAAGTGAAGGAAATGAAAAAGGAAAGTAAAAGAAGAAAAAATAACATGATAAACAAAGAAGCAGCCATATGATTAGAGCGAGAGAGAGAGAGAGAGAGAGAGAGAGAGAGAGAGAGAGAGAGAGAGAGAGAGAGAGAGAGAGAGAGAGAGAGATAGAGATAGACAGAGAGAGAGAGAGAGAGAGAGAGAGAGAGAGAGAGAGAGAGAGAGAGAGAGAGAGAGAGAGAGAGAGAGAGAGAGAGAGAGAGAGAGAGAGAGAGAGAGAGAGAGAGAGAGAGAGAGAGAGAAACCCTTCCCCCTCACACGACACAAGTAAAAACAACGAAAAAAAAAATAAGAGAGGAACCAGGAAGAGAGAGAGAGAGAGAGAGAGAGAGAGAGAGAGAGAGAGAGAGAGAGAGAGAGAGAGAGAGAGAGAGAGAGAGAGAGAGAGAGAGAAGGGCAATAAGAGGATGAACGTGTACCGAACGTGTATGGCAAGGGGCGTATCATTGTTTCCGAGCACGTAATCACTGTAATATTTCATCATTGTAACCCTCTTGCTTCTGTTTATTACGATGATACGCTGTTTTTTTTTATGTATTAATGAGAGATTACGAGCCATTCCATCTCTCTCTCTCTCTCTCTCTCTCTCTATCTATCTATCTATCTCTTCAATTATATGGTTGCTTTTCTGTTTTCATGTTATTTTTCTTCCTTTACTTTCCTTTTCTTATTTCCTTCACTTCTCTCTCTCTCTCTCTCTCTCTCTCTCTCTCTCTCTCTCTCTCTCTCTCTCTCTCTCTCTCTCTCTCTCTCATTATGGCTGCGCGCACAAAGCGATGCGGATAATACTCTTTTTTAACTTTATTCCTTTGCTACAACTTAAGGAGCCAAACTTTGCAATGAAGGAGGAGGAGGAGGAGGAGGAGGAGGAGGAGGAGGAGGAGGAGGAGGAAAGCGGAGGTGTTGTTGGTGGCTTGGAGAGAAGGAGGAGGAAGAAGGAAGAGAAGGAAAAGGAAGGGGAGGATAGGAAAGGAAGGAAGCAGGGAGGGAGGTACAGGGGACGGAAGAGGAGAAGGAAGAGGAATAGGAGGAAGAGGAGTGAGAGGAAGAGGAGAGCGAGGAAGTGAAGAGAAAGGAAGAGGAGAAAAAGGAAAGGGTCTATGTATTATTTAAGAAAGCAGGAGGAGGTGAACAAGAAAGGAATAAGAGAAAACGGAGGAAGAGGAAGAGGAGGAGGAGAAGGAGGAGGAGGAGGCAATGGAAGTTGTAGTGGTAGTTTTAATGTGGTGATTGTGGAAGAGATGTGGTAATGATGGTGGTGGTGGTGGTGGTGGTGGAGTTAATACCATCGTCACCATCAACCCCTTCAGCAGCGCTCCGCCCCTTCCTTGCCAACCCGCCATCTTCCCATCTTCATTAATAAACTCCTAAGGGCTGCCGACACCCCCCACCCCCACCACCACCACCACCACGCCCCCCCCCCCCTCCCTCAGTGACAATTTCCCTCCAGTTAACCGTCACGGAATATCCTTCGTTAAGCAAATCTCTCGAGAATGTTAACTTTTTATTCTTTGGGTTTATAAGGAGACGGATCAAGGAGTTTATTATAGATGAAGAAAAGTGAATAAAAGGAAGATAGTTGGTTTGTTTTCTAAGGCGGGCCAAACCAATCCAAAAGCGGAGAAGAAGAGGAAAGAAGGAGAGGAAGAAGAAAAAGAAGAATTAGGAGAAGAAGAGGAATAGGAAGAATATATAAGGACATTACACACATAGAATAGAGGAAGAAAAAGAAGAAAAGGAAAGAAAAGAAGAAGTAAAAGAGGAAGAAGAGGAAAAGAAAATATAAGGACACTACAAACATGAAATAGAAGAAGAAAAAAGAAGAAAAAGAGGAAGAAGAAAAAGAAGAAGCAGGAGAAAAGAAGAGGAAAAGCAAGAAGATTTAAGAACACTACACACATGAAATAGAAGAAGAAAAGAAGAAAAAGAACTATAAGTATGAAATAAGAGCCCGTAATACACTCCTCCCTCGCAGAAGACAAGAACATTTCAACAGCCATACATTTTGGTTGGCTGCAAAAATCGTGCTGTCCCTCCTTCGAAAATTGAGTAAAATGCCGAAGAATTGCTTAGCAGGTCAGGCGTCTCGGAGCGGCCCTCGTTAAAGAGTTCCCTTGGAGATAGAAAAGAAATATATAAAAAAAAAGAAGGAAGAGGAGAGAAGGGGAAATGAAGTTGAGGCGAAACGTGGAAGAAAAGACATAAATGGAGGAGAAAACAGGGAAAGAGAAAAACCATTGAAGAACAAGAAGAAAAGACGGAGAAATTAGAAGACAGCGGAGGAGAAAGATGAGGAAAAGGAAGAGGCGAGGAAGAGAAATGGAGGAGTAGAGGAATTTCAACGTCTAACTCTTTTATTTCAGGGACCTTCCAAGTTGAATATTCTGCCGGGGAGCGCTACGTTATACGCTTCGTTATCTGCCTCGTTGTGCGTTTCGTTAAAGAAAATAAACCCCTTGGGAGTATTAACGGTTGTAATTCTAAAGAAAAATATCACTTCCAACAGTTTTTTCAGAGTCAGTTAACGTTGAGCACACTTATTATCATACATGTTAACTTTATCTTAATGGTTATAATCCTCAAGAAAAATATCACTTGCAACATTTTTTTCGGAGCCAGTTAGTTGAGCACACTTACTTAAAATACATACTAAATTTATCCATTTACTTATATATATTCCATGCTTTCCCATACCACGAGAGAGGTCAGTATTACCAACACAAAAAAAAACAATGGCAGCTTCTAAACCGTTTCTCGCCTTCACTGAATTCCACATCCCTTTTTAATTATTCTCTTTTCTTTGTCTTCTCCTATTCTCGACTCCGCGGTGCAGTGGTTGGCGTCCCTAACTACGAATCTCTGGGTCTGAGTTCAATTCCGGTCTGGGTAGTCGGCGTGCAGCTCGCTAAACTGTTCATTCTTTCTTATGGGATGGTTGAAAAGTGGGGGAAACTTGGGGGAGGTAAACTGTGGTAACCTTCAGGAGCAATAAGTAGCGGGCTTTTTTTTTCGGGATGGTCGATAAGTGGGGGAAACTTGGGAAAGGCTAACTGTGGTACCCTTCAGGAGCAATAAGTAGCGGGCTTTTTTTTCGGGATGGTCGATAAGTGGGGGAAACTTGGGAAAGGCTAACTGTGGTACCCTTCAGGAGCAGTAAGTAGCGGGCTTTTTTTTCGGGATGGTCGATAAGTGGGGGAAACTTGGGAAAGGCTAACTGTGGTACCCTTCAGGAGCAGGAAGTAGCGGGCTTTTTTTTTTTCGGGATGGTTGATAAGTGGGGGAAACTTGGGGAAGGCTAACTATGATAACCTTCAGGAGCAGGAAGTAGCGGGGTTTTTTTTTATTATTTTTATTATTGTTTATTATTTTTCCTCTGCTGTAAAAAAACACACACAAAAAAAAAGGGATGTTGCACTTGGCCTTTGTCGGGATGAGGGTTTTCTCCCACCACAGGCTCAAAGGTCAATGTAACGGAGATGTGCACCGCCGCCACGCGCATCTATATCGCATACCTCCAATTACACCTATTCCTTTCCACAATCCATCCACCTTTTCTTCAGTCTTCCACTCTTCCTTCCACCCCGTGCTTCCATTCTCATTACGCGTCTTCCAATATTCACTCAAAAAAAATCCAAAAAAATCCTTATCCCCGCGTAATCACCGGCCCTAATCCCCTTCAAAAACGTCCTTCCTGAATATCCTTCCTCAATATCCTCGGCGAATCCTAATCCTCTCCCGGCGGTCCTACAGAAGAGTTCCTTTACTAAGCTCAGATTTTTACCAGACTCGCCGCAATGATAACACGCCATCTCTGAACGTCTTTGGACTTAATAAAGGAAGAAAAAACGAGTTCTTTGTAGTGCCGCAGCGACGAGAGAGAGAGAGAGAGAGAGAGAGAGAGAGAGAGAGAGAGAGAGAAAGGAAGCTTCTCAGGACGGACTGCATGACGGGGCCGTGTGATCTTGAGTGATATGACTGCACACTTTTCCTTCCTCCCTCCTCCTCCTCCTCCTCCTCCTCCTCCTCCTCCTCCTCCCCCGCCGCCGGAGAGCCCAGAGTCGCGTGTCCTCCCCGGCTTAGTCAAACAGCCAGACACAGACGGCGCGGGACGCATAATTTCCCACTTAACACAGCCCGCCGCGTCCTCTTCTCCCTGTCACGCCGCCCGCCTTCCCGCCCGCTGAAACACTCGCCCAAGACTACTAACCGCCTCTTGCACTGCGCTCCCCTCCTGCTCTCCTTCTTCACTCTTCTCTTCCCCTTCACTTTCCTCTTCATTTTCTTTTAAGTCTTTCTCTACATTTGCTTCTTTTCTTTATCCGCCTTTCCTTTCTTTTCACTCTCCTCTTCAAACTCTTTCATTCCCGTTTTCTCTCCCCCTCAAATCCTTTCTCTTATATTTTCTCTCCTGCACCGTTCTCCTCATATCCTCCTTTCCTCTTGTTTCCTCTCCTCTGATGTTTCTTTCTCTTCCTCAAACTTTTTCTATTCAATTTCCACTTCTGCTTCTCTTCTCTCTCCTTTTCAATCTCTTCTAATCGCATTCTTTCTCCTCCTCAAACTATTCTGCTTCATTTTCATTTCCATGTCTTTTCTCTCTTTTCTCTCTCTTCATATTCTTTTAAACTGACATTCTCCTCTCTCTCTCTCTCTCTCTCTCTCTCTCTCTCTCTGATTCAACATTCCTCTTCTAATTCAATCTTTTCAGGCTCGTTCTCCTCTTTACTCTTTTTCATATTCTCCTACACTGCCATTTTTTCTCCTCTTCAAACTCTTTCTCTTCATTTTCCTTTTCTGTTTCATAATCCTCGACTTTTTTTTCTCTTTTTTTTACTCTTCTCCGCTCTTCTACCGCCTCCATTTCTCTTTTTTTTTCTTTTTATTATTTCTCATCTTTTCGATATTTTCATCATATTTTCCCCTTTCGTTTTCCTTTAGTGATATTTCTCTCCCCCTTTTTTTCTTTTCCTTGTTTTTTTTCCCTCATCATCATTTCTACTTTTTCCTTTCGTTTTCCTTTTGTGATATTTTTCCCTCTTTTTCTTTTCCTTGTTTTTTTCCCCTCATCATCGTTTCTTTCTCTTTCTTTCCTTCTTTTATTTCTCCTCTTTTCTCTGTTTTCATTCTACCCTTCGATTTCGTTTTCCTTTTGTGATATTTTTCTCCCCCTTTTTCTTTTCCTTGTTCTTTTTCCCCTCATCATCGTTTCTATCTCTTCCTCTCCCTCTTTCCTTCTTTATCTCTCCCTTCTTATTCTCTCTTCTGCCTCTCTATATCCTCCTCCTCCGTATGTTCTTTCTCTCCTCCCCCCTCTTCATACTCTTCTACATTGCTTCTCTCTCCTCAAATTCTCTCTTCCCTCTCCTCTTCTTTAATCTCCTTCTCACACTTCTCTTTTTTTTATTCGATTATTACGCTATTCTTATTTATTCTCCTCCTCACACTCTTCTACAATGTTTTTCTCTCTCTTCTCTTTCTCACACTTTCTCTTTACTTGCATTTTCACGCTCCTCCTCCTCCTCACCCTCCTCGTCACACTTTTTCCCTTCGTTTTCCTCCTCTATTTTGCCTCTCTCTCTCTCTCTCTCCTCCTCCTTATCATTCTTCCTCTTCATTTCCATTCTCACGCTTATTCTCATTCTATCATAACCTTTCCTTTCACTTTCCTCTTCCATCCTTTCTCTCTCCTCCTCCTCCTTCTCCTCCTCCTCCTCTTCCTCTTCCTCCTCCTTATCATTCTTCCTCTTCATTTCCATTCTCATTCTCATTCTTTCATAACCTTTACTTTCACTTTCCTCTTCCATCCTTTCTCTCTCCTCCTCCTCCTCCTCCTCCTCCTCCTTTTCCCTTGCATTATCACGTTCCTCCTCTTTCCATCACACTCTTTCCCCTCCCTTTCCCCTTCCATCCCCCTCATACTCTTTACTGTCACTACCCCTCCTCCTCCTCCTCCTCCTCCTCCTCCTCTTTCCTCCCTCGTTCCAGCTGGTTTATCCCGTGTTTCGCTCACCTATGCACCGAAGCTGGCAGGTGTGCGGGTGACGGTGATGGGGCGGCGTGTGAAAAGTGTTTATGGATGGGTACACACGTCCTCGTCCTCGTCCTCGGGCCCAGAATGAAGGTTTGTTTTGATTTGTGTCTCGCCCGCGCGCCGCCAGAGGGAAGCACCGCGCCCGCCGCCCAGTCGTCAACCCTCATGTCAGTGATGGGATGTGTGATTCTCTCGCTTCTTTTTGTTTTTTTTGTCATGTTTTTTTTTTATATGTGTGTTTTTTCGAGGCTTTCTCATTTGGGATTTTTTTTTTTTTTTTTTTTACGTTTTTTTATCATGTGTGTTTTTCGAGGAGTTTTCATTTTTTTTTGTTTTTTTTGGTTATTATCGTTATTTTGTTTTCTAATTAGTGTTTTTTATGCCTTGTTTTGTGTGCCATGGCGTCTGTCTTTGTCTTTAATTGTCTTGCTTTGTGTGTTTGTTTGTATTTTTCTTCTTTATTTCTACTTTCTTCTATTTTCTTCCTTTATTTTCTTTTTTTGTTTATATTTTTCTTCTTTTCTTCTGTCATCCGGTTCTCCAAATATCTTCTTTATTTCTACTTTTCTCTCTCTTCTTTTTTTCTTTATATTTTCCTTCTTTTCTTCTTTCATCCGGTTCTCCAAATATTTTCTTTATTTCTACTTTTTTCTCTCTTCTTTTTTTGTTTATATTTTCCATCTTCTCTTCTTTTCTCCGGTTCCCTAAATATCTTCTTCTTTATTTCTACTTTCTTCTCTCTTGTCTTTTTTTCTTTTTTGTTTATATTTTCCTCCTTCCTTCTTTCCTCCGGTTCTCCAAATATCTTCTTCTTTCTTCCTTTTTTTTATTTTTTTGTTTATATTTTCCTTCTTCCTTCATTTATCCGGTTCTCCAAACATCTTCTTCTTTCTTTCTTTTTTTATTTTTTTGTTTATATTTTCCTTCTTCCTTCATTTATCCGGTTCTCCAAATATCTTCTTTCTTCCTTTTTTTATTTTTTTGTTTATATTTTCCTTCTTCCTTCATTTATCCGGTTCTCCATATATCAGAAACCAGGCTTGGATAAAGGAGAGATAAGGCATTGTCGTTTTATCTCATTACTATTTTTTTCACGCCTTTTTTGTGTGTGTTCTGGAATGTGTTTTTTCATGCTTTTTACTGCCTCGTTTTTCCCTCTTTCCTCAGGCTCCCAAAATTTTACAACACGTGTGAAATAAAAGCGTAAAATATCATCGTCTCTTTTGTTATTGTTTTTTTTTATGCCCACGTGCCCTGCTTCCTCTTATATTACCGGGACTTTTTCTCTTCTTAATTATTCTGGTACTTAAAATTCTACAACCCGAAGAGAAACAAGAGCGTAAAAGTAACCCCGTTTTTCTACCTAATCACAGTTTTTTCCCCGTTTTCATTCTGATGTGTGTGTGTGCGTGTGTGTGTGTGTGTGTGTGTGTGTGTGTGTGTGTGTGTGTGTGTGTGTGTGTTTTATTTCAGTTTTATCGCATTAGTTATTTTCTTCTATATTCATTCTTGTTACGTTTGAAATAAGAGAGAAATAAACTATGATCGTGTTTTTGTTATTACTGTTTCTTGTTCTTTTTTGTGTTTTTTATGTTTTTTATCGCCTTGTTTTTTTGTACTTCTTTCCTTTAATAACACCAGAAAGTAGAGCAGAAAAATATTAAAGCGTTTCTCTAATTACTGTTTTTTATGCCTTTCTTGTGTTTACTGGTGAGTGTTTTATGTGTTTTATCACCGTGTTTTTTTGTACTTCTTTCCCTCGTGTAACATCAGAAATTAGGGCAGAAAAACATATCATCGTTTCCCTAATTAGTGTTTTTTTTTCTCTCCTTTTTTGTGTGTCCAGGCGTGTGTTGTATGTTTTTTTTTATCTCCTTTGTTTGTTTTTCGTCTTTCCTCCGGTGGCGTCCGTAATAAGAGCAGAAAAAAATAGTCGTAGTTTTTCTAATTGATGTTTTTACGATCTTCTTTAAAGGCTTTAGTGTGTTCCATATTTTGTTTTATTTCTTTTTCGTTCTTGTTTTGGTTCCATCCTTAATAAAAACAGAAAAATATATATCAACGTTTTTTCTAATTGATGTTTTTACTCTCTTTAAATCCTTGAGTGTGTTCTTTATTTTGTAACATTTTTTCGTCCTTGTTTTGGTTCTATCCTTTATAAAAACAGAAAAATATATATCAACCTGTTTTCTTATTGATGTTTTTACGCTCTTTTTTAAATCCTTGAGTGTTATGTATTTTGTTGCCGTTTTTCGTTCTTGTTTTGGTTCCATCCTTAATAAAAACAAAAAAATATATATCAACGTTTTTTCTAATTGATGTTTTTAGGCTCTTCTTTAATTAAATCCTTCAGTGCGTTCTGTATTTATTCTGCTATATTTTTCCTTCTTTATATTCGTTTCGTTAAGTAATAAAAGCAGAAAAAACATATCTTCGTTTTTCTAATGGATTTTTATGCTCTTCTTTATTAAATCCTTCACTACGTTTTATATTTATTTTGCTATATTTCTCCTTCTTTCCTCTCGTTTCTTTAAATAATAAGAAAAAACATATCATCGTTTTTCTAATGGGTGTTTTTATGCTCTTCTTTAAATCCTTCACTACGTTCTTTATTTATTTTGCTATATTTCTCCTTCTTTTCTTTCGTTTCGTTAAATAATAAGACCAGAAAAAAATATATCACCGGTTTATTTTCTTCTATTTCATGTTCTAAGGATCTTCTTTACGAGTGTGTGTGTGTGTGTGTGTGTGTGTGTGTGTGTGTGTGTGTGTGTGTGTGTGTGTGTGTGTGTGTGTGTGTGTGTGTTTTATCTGTTTGTCTTATTATTTTTCAACCGCCATTTCTTGTCCTCCAAATATTACAGAACTTGCTGAAAAATATTACATTTTTTCTAATTACTGTTTTTACGCCTTTTTTTTTAATTATGGCGTGGGCTTTATGGGTGGTTTATTGCTTACGTTTGTTTGTTTTCTTCTTTCTTTTTTCTCTCTTTCTGAAATAAGAGAGAAGCATTATTATATTTTTTTTCTAAGTGATGTTTCTTATTCTCGTTTTAGAACCTCGTGTGTATTTGTTTTATTTACTCTTTTCTCTATCACATCCTTTCTTCTTTCTTTCTCTCTTTCTGAAATAAGAGAGGACCAGCTTTATTATATTTCTCTAAGTGATGTTTTCTTATACTCATTTTTCAACCTCGTGTGTATTTTATTTGTTTATTTTTTCACTTTTCTCTCTATCATATTTTTTCTTCTTTCATCTAGTTCTTTCACAAATAAGAGAGGACCAGCTTTATTATATTTCTCTAAGTGATGTTTTCTTATACTCATTTTTCAACCTCGTGTGTGTTTTATTTGTTTATTTTTTCACTTATTCTCTATCATATTCTTTCTTTTTTCCTCTGGTTCTCCTTTCACAAATAAGAGAGGACCAGCTTTATCATATTTCTCTAAGTGATGTTTCTTATACTCATTTTACAACCTCGTGTGTATTTTATTTGTTTATTTTTTTCACTTTTTCTCTATCATATTCTTTCTTTTTTCCTCTGGTTACCCAAATAAAAGATAAAAGGTCCAGCGTTATCATATTTCTCTAAGTGATGTTTCTTATCCTCTTTTTACAACTTCGTGTGTGTGCGTTTTATTTGTTTTATATATTTTTTTTATCTGCCATATCCTTTCTTCCTTCTTTAGTTCCTTCACAAATAAGAGAGGACCAGAATTATCACATTATTCTTTTTCTAATTGATGTTTCTTATGCTCGTTTTACAACCTCGTGTGTGTGTTTTACCTGGGTTTTCTTTAACTGCCATATCCTCATTTTCTTTCCCACTGCTTCTTTCGTCTCCTGATTCTTTCTCTTCATTTCCTCCTGCATTCTATTCACGCGTCTACTTTCTATTCACTCTCCTCTTCATACTCTTTTTACACTGCCTCTCCCTCCTCCTCAAACTCTTCTTTTTCACTCTCCTCTTCATTCTCTTTTTCACTGCCTCTTTCTCCTCCTCAAACTCTTCTTTTTCACTCTCCTCCTCAAACTCTTCCTTTTCACTCTCCTCTTCATTCTCTTTTTCACTGCCTTTCTCTCCACCTCAAACTCTTCTTTTTCATCCTCCACTTCAAACTCTTTTTCACTGTCTCTCTCTCCCTCTCAGACTCTTTTTTTTCACTCTCTTCTATCCTCTGGTTACTCAAATAAGACTAACCTATTCGGCTTAAAGTAAAAACATATTATCGTGTTTGTAATTACTGTTTTTACGCCCTTTTTGTGTCCCAGCGTGTGTTTTATTTCTGTTTTATTGCGCTGTATTTTTTCTCCTCGCCTCTGGTTCTCCAAATAACTACACTGCGTGGGTGAAAAATATGATATCTCTTCTAATTAGTTTTTTCTCGTCTATTTTATGCTGTTATGTTTCTTTTTCTATATATTTTCACTGGCATATACTTTCCTCCTCTTTTTTTTTTTAGTCTCCCCTTAAAATCGTAAAAGGGATGATTGGTCCTTTCAAGTCTACCCTGCTAAGTAAAAGATTGATATGGTTTTCTTTCTAATTGCTGTTTTTTTGTGTTTTTAATCCTGTCTAGTCGTTTATTTGTATTTCCACAGTCATATCTTTTTTTTTCTATCTTGTAGCTCTGTCAAATTACAAACTGACAGACACGGGATTAAGAATATGATTGTTTTTTTATTGCTGTTGCGCGTGTTTTTTATAATTCTGTTCAGTCGTGTATTTCTATTTCCACTTATATATCTTTTACATCTTTCCTTCAGGTTCTACAAATAACAAACTGATTGGAACACGATTAAAAAATATGAGCGTTTTCCTAATTACTGTTTCAACGTCTTTTTCAAATTCTGCCTAGTCGTTTACGTCTATGTTCACTTCTATATCTTTTTCTTCTTTCCTTCAGGTTTTCCAAATAACAAACTGATTGGAACACGATTACAAAATATGATGGTCTTTCCAATTACTGTTTCCACGTCTTTTTCAAATTCTGTTTAGTCGTGTATTTCTGTTTCCACTTCCATATCTTTTCTTCTTCCTCCGGTTCTGCAAATACTACCAGCGGGCTAAAAGAAGATTAAAAATATGATAGTTTTTCCAGTTACTGTTTTTTCACGTCTATTATCAGCCCTGTTCGTATTTCAACTTCCATATCTTTCCTCCTTCCCTCCGGTTCTCCAAATATTACTGACGGGTTGAAATAAGATTAAAAATATGAGTTTTTTTTCCAGTTACCGTTTTCCACGTCTGTTTTTAGCCCTGTCCGTATTTCAACTTCCATATCTTTCCTCCTTTCCTCCGGTTCTCCAAATATTACTGACGGGTTGAAATAAGATTAAAAATATGATAGTTTTTTCTTACTCTTTTTCACGTCTGTTCTTAGCCCTGTCCGTATTTCAACTTCCATATCTTTCCTCCTTTCCTCCGGTTCTCCAAATATTACAAGCCATTATGAAATACGAGCGGGACCTGAAGCAAGAGGAAGAAGGAAAAAAAAACATATAAGCATCGCGTGAAGCTGGAAGGCGCGGGGCGGGGGAAGGAATGACTGGCGGGAGGCGGCGCAGGAATAAGAAAGGGAAATACAATTACTGGAGGCGAGGGCAAACTGCACCTTGTCTGGCACTGCGGCGCGAGCTAGGGGAGGCAAGCGAAGGGAAAGAAAACGAAGCAAAGAAATAAAGAAAGAGGAAACGCTGGGTTGAGTTATTTTCTTCTTTTCTTATTTTTTTCTTATTTTAGTCTTTCAGCGTCACTACCAACATCACCATTTCTATACCGCCTCCATGACCACTACCATCATCACCACCACCACCTGTATCATCACCACCACTGCAAGCACCACTGCCATCAACACCATCATCACTACCCCCACCTCCACCATTAATGTTTCCCCTAATGTCATTACTACCACCATCACCACCTGTATCATCACTACCACTGCAAGCACCACTGCCATCACCACCATCATCACTACCCCCACCTCCACTACCAATATATCCCTTACTGTCATCACTACCACTGCAATCATCACCACAACCACCATCACTACCTTCACCACCACCACCACCACCACCACGATCACCACCATTTCCTCAACGACGATTCACCACCACCAACATTACATTTATTTTATTTTGGGGGGTTAACACTCTCTTCACCATCTCCACCATCACCATAACACCAAAACGTCACTATACAATTTATTTTATTTTTTGGGGGTTAACACTCTTCACTCCACCATCACCATCATCACCATAACACCACAACGTCACTATACAATCTAACTCCTGCTTCCACCATAACCACTACCACCACCAACACCAACAATAGAGAAAATGAAAAGTTGTTTTTTATATATATTTTTTTTCTTTCGTTCTATACTCCCTTCACCCCCACCACCATCACCACCACCACCACCACGCAGACTAACCCCATTACAGACCCTTCCATGAATAAATATCCCCGCTTCATTCACCTCCACAGCTCTCTTCCGCAATACCACTACCACCACCACCACTACCACCACCACCACCACCACCTCCTCATCTCAGAGTAACGCAAGCAGAATTAATCCTTTGGGAAGCTGGTTATTTAGCTGAGTGAAAATGACGTTGAGAAAGTGGATGAAAAAGAACAACACTAACACCACCACCACCATCAATAACACCACCACCAACAAC
>NC_066571.1:8220973-8228473 GCF_024679095.1 Eriocheir sinensis
AAGAAACAATAATAAAAAAAGCCCGCTACTCGCTGCTCCTATAAAAAGAGAGTATTTATATCAATTACAATACCATCAGTCCTACAGTCACACAGGAGACGAGGTATAGATGAACCGTACCAGTAAAGGCTATACTACTTGAGATGTCACTGACCGTACATAAAGGTGTTGCAAGGTACTATCTATATACAGAGCCACCACAGCAATTATTAAATGCCTCAGGGAAAGCGAGAAAATTCTGGTGAAGGAAAGCGTTACGGAGGGTGGTACAAATTTTTCAGCCTCTCCTTTCTTTACTTCCTAATTCTCCTTCCTTCCTTTCCTTCCTTCCTTCCCTCTCTCTCTTCCATCTGTATATTCTTTTCCTCGTTTTCCCTTTCTCCCTCCTTTTCCACTCTCCTCATTTTTCTCCTCCCCTCCCTCCCTTCCCTCATTTTCCTTCCTTTCCTCCTTCCTTTCCCTCCCTCTCTCTTCCATCTGTATATTGTTTTCCTCGTTTTCCCTTTCTCCCTCCTTTTCCACTCTCCTCATTTTTCTCCTCCCCTCCCTCCCTTCCCTCATTTTCCTTCCTCTCCTCCCTCCCTCCTTTCCCTCTCTCTCTTCCATCTGTATATTCTTTTCCTCGTTTTCCCTTTCTCCCTCCTTTTCCACTCTCCTCATTTTCTCCTCCCCTCCCTCCCTTGCCTCATTTTCCTTCCTCCCTCCCCTCCCTCCCTTCCTCCCCCCCCCCCCGTTGCGTGGTCTCCCTCATCAGCTGATCCAGAGAGGGCGCTGGAATTAAACTCGAATTTATTTGTCCAAAACTTTTCCGTTCGTTTGTTTTCTGTTTACCTTCTTTTGTCGCGTGTCAGCTGTTCAGACGGACGAGAGAGGGGGGGAGGGGGAGGGAGGGAGAGGGTGGGGGAGGGGGAGGGGGAGGAGGGGGAAGGGGAAGACAATAGGCATCGACGTGGAGAAAAAAGAGAATGCACCAACGAGGAAGAAGAAGAAGAAGAAAAAGATGATGATGAAAGGGAGCTGAACAAAAGGGAAGGGATGGTAGAGGAGGAAAGGGAGGAGTAGATAAGAAGGGAAAACTGAAGATAGGAAGCGGAAGAGAGGAAAAGGAGGAGCTGAAAGAGGAAATGAGGGAAGGGAAGGAGAAGAAGAAGGGAAGGGAGGGGAAAGGGAGGTGCGGAAGAAAATGATAAAAGGGAGATGGGAGAATATAAGGATGTCGAGTTGGAGCAAAGAGAAAGGGGGAAGGGAGAGCAAGATGAAGAGGAAGGAAAGCAGAAGGGAAGAGAAGAGGAAGAGATGGGAGAAGAAGGGAAATGGAAGAACATAAGAACGGTGCTATCCTGTGGTGACGCAGTGGAGGTGCCGCGTTCCCGTACCAGCCAGCACCAACGCACCTTTTCGGGAAGAGTCTGCAAAGGGAGGGAAGGGAAGGAAAGAGAAAGGAGGGAAGGGAAGGAAAGGGAAGATAGGGGAGGCAAGGGAAGGGGAGGAGAATGAGGAGAGAGGAAGTAGGGAAGAAAGAACTGAGAGGGAAAGAGAAAGGAGGAAAGGGAAGGAAAGGGAAGGAGAGAAGAATGAGGGGAGAGGAAGTAGGGAAGAACGGATTGAGAGGAGGAT
Organism: Eriocheir sinensis; assembly: GCF_024679095.1. Lineage (NCBI taxonomy): Eukaryota > Metazoa > Arthropoda > Malacostraca > Decapoda > Varunidae > Eriocheir > Eriocheir sinensis. Next base: position 8,222,591 of record NC_066571.1, read on the forward strand.
AAACACACACACACACACACACACACACACACACACACACACACACACACACACACACACACACACACACACACACACACACACACACACACACACAGGGATGACTGGAGAAAACAAAGATTAATGCGTCGCCTCAGAATAAAAACTTCGTAAATTTAAACCCAAAAGACAACCATGACACGCGGAACGACATACACACACACACACACACACACACACACACACACACACACACACACACACACACACACACACACACACACACACACACACACGAGGAAGAGATGAAGGTGACGCAGTCTATCCTCCTCCTCCTCCTCCTCCTCCTCCTCCTCCTCCTCCTCCTCCTCAGCAGTAGCACAGATATAAGCCCCTGTCTCCCTGTCTGTCTGTGTTTGTCTGTCTGTATTAATCTGGTTATTTATGAGAGCCCCATCTGTCTTGCTCTCTGCTGTCTTACGTTTTCTTTTTGTTATTGTTTCTTTGTCTTTCTTTTTCTTTTTTTTTCTTTTTTTCTTTTTTATCACTATTTTTGTCTACTTTTCTTCTTCTTGTTCTATTTCTGTTTTTCTTTTTTTTTTGTTCTTGTTTCTTTGTCTTTTTTATAATTCTTCTTTTTATCACTATTTTTCTGTCTACTTTTCTTCTTCTTGTCCTATTTCTTTCTTTTCTGCTTTTTTCTTTCTTTTTCTCTTTTTTCTTCCTTTTCCTTTTTTCTCTATCACTTTTTTTTTCTTCTTTTCTGGAATCACTCTACATCAGTCTGTCTTCTACGTGTTGGAATTCAAAAACGTCTGTCTGTCTGTCTGTCTATCTATCTGTCTGTCTGTCTATCTGTCTGTCTGTCTGGGAACGGGAAGGTTATTGCAGACTGAACAAGCTAACCTATAAGAGTATGTGTGTGTATGTATGTATGTATGTTTTTTACAGCAAAGGAGACAGATCAAGGGCTTAAAAAAAATAATAATAATGAAAAAAAAAGCCCGCTACTTGCTTCCCCTAAAAAGAATGGAGTGGAGCATGTATGTATGTATGTATGTATGTATGTATGTATGTATGAATGTATGTATGTATGTTTCTGTGTCTGTCTGTCTATATGTCTGTCTCTGTGTGTGTGTGTATGTGTGTGTGTGTGTGTGTGTGTGTGTGTGTGTGTGTGTGTGTGTGTGTGTGTGTGTGTGTTTGTATATTTGCACACACACAGGTATTCATAGACAATCGAGGCATTCCACAACTCATAAATGGACATCAAAATTCAAAACAAACACACGGACGAACCAACAAACACGCGGCGGCCAATCACTTGAGTCCACTCGGCCTAATTAACGAGCGGCCAGGTAAACACGGACAGGTGAGTGCGACAACGTGGGCCTCTGCCTCTGCCTACCTGTCAGTGTCTTTGTTCACCTGTCCACTGCCTTGACTTTCACTTTCACTTTTTTCCTAACTATTTTTTTTTTTAACATTTCTGTGGCTTTTCATTTCTCCTATTTTTTTACATTTCTGTTGCTTTATTATTTTTCCTAACAATTTTTTTTTAACATTTCTGTGGCTTTTTTATTTTTCCTAACTATTTTTTAACATTTCTGTGGCTATTTATTTTTCCTAACTATTTTTTAACATTTCTGTGGCTATTTATTTTTCCTAACTATTTTTTTAACATTTCTGTGGCTTTTTTATATTTTTCCTAACTATTTTCTAACATTTCTGTGGCTATTTATTTTTCCTAACTATTTTTATTAACATTTCTGTGGCTATTTATTTTTCCTAACTATTTTTTAACATTTCTGTGGCTTTTTTTTATTTTTCCTAACTATTTTTTAACATTTTTGTGGCTATTTATTTTATTTAACGATTTTCCTTTTTCCTTTTTGCTTTCTTTACTTATTTGTTCTTTTTTTTTGTTTTCCTGATCTTTTAATTATTTTCTAAGGCTTTTTTTTATTTTATTATTCATTGTCTCTTCTTTCATTTTGTTTGTTGAGTTGATTTTCTTTTTTTTCTTTCCCTTTTTTCCTGAGAAGAGAGAGAGAGGGGAAAGGGAAGGAGAGGGAGAGGGGAAAAAAGTTGATATAAGAGAAATGGAAGTAAGAAAAAAATAAAAACAACAACAGAGAAGAGGAAAAGGGGAAAAGTGAAGAGGAAGAGTCAACAAAATGAAAAGGAAAAAAGAAGAAGAAAAAAGTAGGAAAGAGGAAATAGAAGGGAAAAAGATAAAGAGGGGGATGAGAAGATGAAGATTGGAAAAAAGAAGGGAAGAAGGGAAACAGTGAAGGCCGTTTATCTATTTTACTGTTCTCTTTCTCTGTTTCCTCCTCCTCCTCCTCCTCCTCTCCTCTTCCTCCTCCTCCTCCTCCTCCTGCTGGTCGTCATCTGATTGTCTGCATTAAAATTTCAAACTCCTCTCTCTCTCTCTCTCTCTCTCTCTCTCTCTCTCTCTCTCTCTCTCTCTCTCTCTCTCTCTCTCTCACTCTCTGAGTCAGCGTTTATTAAATTTTCCTCTCTCCTCCTCCTCCTCTTCCTCCTCCTCCTCCTCCTCCTCTTCTGGTTGTCTGCCTTTGTTCAGCTTCTTCCTTTCTCTCTCTTCCCCTCTCTCCTTCTTCTTCCTCTTCTCTTCCTTAACTACTTATTTTTCTCTCTTTCTCTTCCCCTCCTCCCTTCTTCCTCCTCTCTTCCTTACTCATTTTTTCTCCCTCCCACACTTCCCTTCTCTTCTTCACATTTCCCCTCTTCACCCTCTCTTCCTCATCCATCTTCTTTTTTTCTCTCTTCTCCCCTCTTATTCCACCTCTCTTCCTTCGCCATTTTCTTCTTTTCTCTTTCTCTTCTCCTTTCTCCTTCCTTCTTCCTTCTCATTTTGTCTGTTTTCCTTCATGATTTCTCTTCTTCGTCTCTTATTTATGGTTTTCCTAATCTTGCTAATATCTTTTACCTCCTATCCTCCTCCTCCCTTTGTTTCCCCTCATCCTCCTCATCTTTCTTCTTTTCTTTTCTCCTTGTTTCATTTCCTTTTCATCTCCTCCTTCTGGTTACTGTTACTACTTATGTTTCCCTCATTCTAACTCCTCCCTTTTTCCCTTTTCTTTCCTTTTCTCCTTGTTTCATTTCCTTTTATCTCCTCCTTCTGGTTACTGTTACTACTTATGTCCCTGTTCTTCCTTCTTCTTCCTATTCTTCCTTTGTTTCCCCTCTTTTCCCTCATTCCCCTCATCTTCCTTCTTTCCTTTTCTCCTTGTTCCTGTTCCTTTTATCTCCTCCTTCTGGTTACTGTTACTACTTCTGTTCCTGTTCCTCGTCCTCCTCCTCCTCCTCCTTCTCTTTTCCTTTTTCCATCCTTGATATTTTTTCTCTCCTCCTTGTATTGGTTAATCTATATCCATCATCTTCTTTATTTTTTTTTTAAGTAATTTTCTCTTCCTCCTTCTCCTACTCCTCCTCTTCCTCCTTCTCCACATCCTTTCCTTTCTCCCTTCTTTATTTTCTTTCTCACGTCCTTGCGTTAGTTATCAATGTTCATCATGTTCTTTTTAATGTATTTTTTTTTTATATTCCAACAATCATCTCCTCCTCCTCCTCCTCCTCTTCCTCCTCCTCCTCTTCCTCCTCCTCACTCATTCCTAATTTATATATTCGTTACCCCTCTTCCTCCACGCCATGCCGCCCTCCCCTTCACTAGCAAATAAAAAAAAGACATAAAAACATGGAATTAGCATTAAATCATCATAAACAACAACAAAAACAACAACAACAACAACAACATGATCATAATAGGAAGAGGGAAAATAAGAGTAAAAGAAAAAAGTTGAAAAAGAAGAAGAAACAGAAGAAGATGAAGAGGGAAAAGTAGAAGAAGTAGAAGAAGAAATAGGAGAAGTAGAAGACGAAGATGAAGACGACGAAGAAGAAAAAGAAGGGGAAGAAAAAAAATAATTATAATGATACTACTACTACTACTACTACTAATAATAATAATAATAATAATAATAATAATAATAATAATAATACTAATAATAATAATAATAACAACAACAACAACAACAACAACAGTAACGTAATAATATTTGCAAAGGTGTGAATATCGAGATTTCACCACTAATTAGAAGGAACAGTCTCTCTCTCTCTCTCTCTCTCTCTCTCTCTCTCTCTCTCTCTCTCTCTCTCTCTCATTACTCGCGTCTCGTGTTTATCGGCCCTCCACGCGGACAAAATGGCTTCCTGCTTCATTTCCCTGATGATTCGAAACAGAGGAAGCGAGCCCGAAACAACGAAACCGAAGCAGCGAAGCAAAAAATCCGCACGATACACACACACACACACACACACACACACACACACACACACGCACACTCTCTCTCTCTCTCTCTCTCTCTCTCTCTCTCTCTCTCTCTCTCTCTCTCTCTTATTTTCCTTATTTTCTCATTAGTTTCGCTTCATTTTATTTTTTCATTACTTTTTATACTCTCTCTCTCTCTCTCTCTCTCTCTCTCTCTCTCTCTCTCTCTCTCTCTCTCTCTCTCTCTCTCTCTCTCTCTCTCTCTCTCTCTCTCTCTCTCTCTCTCTCTCTCTCTCTCTTTCTCTCTCTCTCTCTTAATCTCGTTTTCTCTCTTTCTCTTATTTTCTTATTTTTCTTTCTTATCCTCTTCCTCTCTCTCTGCTTCTTCTTTCTCCATTCTTTTTCTTCACTGTTGTCGCTTTTATTTTTTTATTTTTCTCTGTCTTTCTTTCTTTGTCTTATCTTTTTCGTTTTCTTTTTCTTCGTTTTCTTATTCACTTCCTAATTCCTGCTTTTTTTCTTCAATATTCTCTATTCTTCTTTTTCTTTTTCTCTATCTTTCTTTCTTTTTTTTTCTTTTTCGTTTTCTTTCCTTTTCCTTCTTCTTTTCTTCAATGTTCTCTTTTCTTCTTTTTCTTCTGTTTTTTCTACACTATTCCTTTTCTACACTTTATTATTTTTCTTTTTTTCTTGTTTTTTTCTACATTTAATATTCTTATTCTCCACTAATGTATTTTCCTCCTCTTTTTCTCTTTCACTTTCCCTCTCTCTTTTCTTTCTCTTTTACTTGTTTTCGTCCCTTTTCTCCTAATTTCTGCTTCTCCGTCGTTTCTGGTTATTTGTCTTCATGTATCTTCCTTTTTCTTCTTTTCGTTCGCCTATCTTTCCATTTTCTTCTGCTGCAATTCACATTTTCACATTATCGAATTATCAACTTTTATCATCATTACTCAAATTCAGTTCTTCACTTTCATCTTCGACAGTCTTCCAGTTTTCCCTCTCCACCATAATACAGTTCCTCTATTTAGCTTCTTTTTCATCTTTCTCCTACTGTCGGGACCCAGAAGACGAGCAAACAGAGGAATGACCATAACAGCACAGTCGTAAACATTTGATAGGACAAACAATAACAAGGAGGGTAACAGATATGCAGCAATCGTAAACATCTGACAGCTGGGTCCCGACACTACGTCTTTTCCTTCTCCTTTCCTTTTTTTCCATTCTTTATTTGATTTCTCTCCTTTTTGAACCAGTTAATCAGTTTTTCCTACTTCTTCTCCTTCTCCTTTCCTTTCTTGCATTCTTTATTTGATTTCTCTTCTTTTCGTACCAGTTAATCAGTTTTTCCTACTTCTTCTCCTTCTCCTTTCCTTTCTTGCATTCTTTATTTGATTTCTCTCTCCTTTTCGTACCGTTTTATCAGTTTTTCCTACTTCTTCTCCTTCTCCTTTCCTTTCTTGCATTCTTTATTTGATTTCTCTCCTTTTTTTTACCGTTTTTTATTTTTTTTCCCTCTTCTTTCTTCTCTTCCTTTCTTGCATTCTTTATTTGATTTCTCTACTTTCTGTACCTGTTTATCAGTTTATCAGTTGTCCAATCACCGGTAACTT
>NC_066571.1:8233473-8243473 GCF_024679095.1 Eriocheir sinensis
CTCCTCTTCCTCCTCCTCCTTCTTCTGCTCCTCCTCCTCCTTCGATTCAGGGTCTTACTCATTCTTAATTTCTCCCTCCTCCTCCTGCTCCTCCTCCTCCTCCTCCTCCACCCTTTTTTATCCTGATTCCTCCTCCTCCTCCTCCTCCTCCTTCCCTTCCTCCTCCTCCTCTTCACAACGACCGATTGCAAACTCATCCAAAAATTCCTTCACCAGATTATCCAGTGGTCTGACGAGTGGCAAGTGTCCTTCTGCTGTGACTCTGTGTCCAGAAATAGTAACCCAGGATACAGCGTGCGTGGGGAGCCGCTACAGGTCATACAAGAGTCGTATCATGGGGTCATTATCAGGAGTGACTTAAAACATACATAAAGCAAACTTCAAAAAGATATTATGCTCGGGTTCACAGCGAGGAACTTCGAGGGTAAGACGCCGGGAGTGATGTAACCTTTATTTAACTCTTTGTTCCTTCTTCAACTCAACTTTCTCTTCCTACTTCTTGTTCCTAAAAAACCTTCGTCTAATTTTTCCTTTTCTGCTGTTTCTATTACTACTTCTACTACTACTACTACAGCTCTGATTTCCTCCCCCTTTTCCATTTCCTAATCCTCCATGAGGCCTCAACTGGAATACGCTGTCCCCTAAAAAAACACATATATAAAGCAAACTTCAAATCTGCCTGCAAAATATGATATCATGCTCGGGTTCACAGCGAGGGACTTCGAGGGTAAGACGCCGGGAGTGATGTTGGCTTTGTATAACTCGTTCGTTCCTCCTTCAACTCAACTTTCTCTTCCTACTCCCTCCTGTTCCTAAAAAACCTTCATCTTGTTATTTTTTTTCTCCTGTCTCTATTACTACTTCTGCGACTAATACTATAGCTCTGATTTCCTCCCCCTTTTCCATTTCCTAATCCTCCATGCGGCCTCAACTGGAATACGCTGTCCCCTAAAAAAAACACATATATAAAGCAAACTTCAAATCTGCCTGAAAAAAATTATACCATGCTCGGGTTCACCGCGAGGAACTTCGAGGGTAAGACGCCGGGAGTGATGTTGCCTTTGTATAACTCTTTGTTCCTTCTTCAACTCAACTTTCTCTTCTTACTTCCTCCTAAAATACCTTCGTCTTCTTATTTTTTTCTTTCTCCCGTTTCTATTACTACTTCTGCGACTAATACTATAGCTCTGATTTCCTCCCCCTTTTCCATTTCCTAATCCTCCATGAGGCCTCAACTGGAATACGCTGTCCCCTAATTACATGAAGAGCGTAACATCCCTCGACAGAATGCAGCCACGCGCGATCAAACCAGTGGCTTGTTCAACAGCAGACGCACGAATCAGCCATCCCAACATCATGACGTCAGCAAAGGTACGACTGCGAGAGACTAAAATACAGGTCTGCAGATATTTAGACAAGAACAGTAACATCGATCACTTCCTTAATGGCTCAAAAATAACCCAAGAACTAGAATTGGTTTACCAACATATATTAACGACCCCTAACGATCCCTTGGCAGTCTTAGGACATGATTGACGACCTGATGACGACCCACACGACAACGACCCCTGACGATCCCTGGACACTCTTACGACATGATTGACGACCTGATGACGACCCACACGATAACGACCCATGACGATCCCTGGACTCTCTTAGGCCATGACTGACACCCCTATGACGACCCACACGATAACGACCCCTGACGATCCCTGGACACTCTTAGGCCATGACTGAAGACCCCATGACGACCCCTGGACACTCTTAGGACATGACTGACGACCCCGATAACGACCCCTGATGATCGATGGTTACTCTCGAACTAACTAACAAAATAAATAACACTAACAACATAACTAGCTAACTCTTTGACTAAATAACTATTGAACTAGCTATTTACCTAAGTGTTGTCAATAGCCTTTACGTTGCCTGCTCTTCCATGCTTTCTCCTTTTCCGAATTTTACCTCTCCTCCTCCTCCTCCTCCTCCTCCGACACCGACACCGACTCTTAAATGCGACTTCTTCGATTTCGATTTTTGCCGTTCCTCCTCCTCCTCATCATCTAACACCTCCTCCTCCTCCTCCTGCACCTCCTTCTTCAACTCCACTTTCTCTTCCTACTTCCTCTTGGTCCTAAAATGCCTTGGTCTTCCTATATTTTCATTCTCCTGTTTCTGTTACTTCTACTACTACTACTACTACTACTACTACTACTACTACTACTACTACTACTACTACTACTATTACTACTACAAGTCTGACTTCCTCCTCCTTTTCCTTTTCCTCCTCCTCCTCCTCCTCCATCTTCTCCTCCTTCTATTCCTACTTCTCACTGATCCTCCTCCTGTCTCTAATCCTCCTCCTCCTCCTCCGACACTTCCTCCTGCATTTGCTCACTTCCTGTCTTTTTCTATTCTTTTCTTTTCATCTTTATTTTGTATCTTGTTTTATTTCTGTTTTATTTGTTTTTTGTTTTTGTTGTTGTTGAGAAGTTGTTTGTTTGTTTTTATTTTATTTTTCTGGTGCTTTAATTGTTTGTTTGTTTTTCCTTTTCCTCTTCCTCTTCCTCTTCCTCTTTTTCTCCTCTTTATTTTCACTACCTGTTGCCTCTCTTCCTCTTGGCGCTACGAGAGGTCTGGGAGTGTGTAAGAGGCCCTTAGACTCTCTCTCTCTCTCTCTCTCTCTCTCTCTCTCTCTCTCTCTCTCTCTCTCTCTCTCTCTCTCTCTCTCTCTCTCTCTCTCTCTCTCTCTTACGTCTTACAGCTCTTTCCGTAACGATTTAGAGATGGCTGACTGGCTTTCTCTCTCTCTCTCTCTCTCTCTCTCTCTCTCTCTCTCTCTCTCTCTCTCTCTCTCTCTCTCTCTCTCTCTCTCTCTCTCTCTCTCTCTCTCTCTCTCTCTCTCTCTCTCTCTCTCTCTCTCTCTCTCTCTCTCTCTCTCTTTCTCTCTCTCCTTTCTTCCCGTCGTCATCTGACCCTCCACGTCCTCCACCTCCTCCTCCTCCTCCTCCTCCTCCTCCTCCTCCTCTTCCTCCTCCTCCTCTTCGTCTTCCTCTCATCGGACAACTTTAAGAGGATCTACTGACCTCTTCTTTTGTCTCTCCCCTCCCTATACTTCCTGTCTCTCTCTCTCTCTCTCTCTCTCTCTCTCTCTCTCTCTCTCTGTTAACATTAAGCTCCTCCTGTCTCCATCCTTCCTTCCTTCCTTCCTTCTCCCCCTTTCCTCCTTTCTCTCAATCTCACGCTTTTTCTCTCTTCCCTCCACCCTTCCTTCCCTCTCTTTCTTTCCTCCTCCTCCTCCTCCTCCTCCTCCTTTCCTCCAGTCTCACGCTTGTTCTTTTTAACAGGAGGAAACGTGAAGATAATAAAATAAACGAGAGAGAGAGAGAGAGAGAGAGAGAGAGAGCAGGGATTTACGCCCCCCCCCTCTTCTTCACCCCTCAACACGCAGCTATCACAGGTAATCATCAGACTCATTAGCGTCACACAGGTAAAGTATCAACACCTTCACCTGACGCCTTCATAAAGTAAAGAAATGATGAGGTGTAGATGGGGGGGAGAGGGGGAGGGAGGGGGAGGTTAGGGGGTTGTGTGTAAGGGAGTGGAGGGAGTGTGTGTGTGTGTGTGTGTGTGTGTGTGTGTGTGTGTGTGTGTGTGTGTGTGTGTGTGTTAAGGTGTGTGTATTTGTATATATATTTTTTTCTTCTTCCGCTTTATCTCCTCTGTGTCTGTGTCTGTTTGTGCATGTCTTGTTTCTTGTCGATATGTTTGTTGTTTGTATTACTGTTTCTTGTTTGTATGTATGAATATATGCAAAATGTATGTATGTATGTATGTATGTATATGTGGGTAAGTATGTATTTATGTATTAGTGTTTTGTGTACATGTTTAAGAATGGACTGCCCTTGTTATTTCTTTTGTTAATGTTGTTGTTGTTGCTGTTGTTGCTGTTGCTGTTGTTGTTGTCTATATACCAAGCAGCAGCAACTTCATCAACAACAACAACAACAACAACAACAACAACAACAACAACAACAACAACAACAACAACAACAACAACAACAGGACGAAAAAGGTATCCGCAAAAAATAATGAGAAACAGCAAGGTTCGAAGCGAGGCTGTTCCTTTCTAATGAGGGAGGGAGGGGGTAAAGGGCCGAGAGAGAGAGAGAGAGAGAGAGAATATTGAAACGGATCTGTCACTATGTAGGTCTCTCTCTCTCTCTCTCTCTCTCTCTCTCAGATTTTATGGCTAACGGAGGAGGGGGATTGATTTTATGAAGCTAACTTTACGCAATGAAGATGTGTGTGTGTGTGTGTGTGTGTGTGTGTGAGAGAGAGAGAGAGAGAGAGAGAGAGAGAGAGAGAGAGAGAGAGAGAGAGAGAGAGAGAGAGAGAGAGAGAATGATTAATTGTATTTAATCTTGTTACTGAGAATCTGTTATTTTCCTCCTTCCCCTCTTTATTCTTTTTCTTCTTCTTCTTCTTCTTCTTCTTCTTCTTCTTCTTCTTCTTCTTCTCCTTCTTCTTCTTCTTCTTAGTCTTCTTCTTCTTCTTATTATTATTTATGGTGTTAATGTGAATCGGTAGAATATTAAAACACACACACACACACACACACACACACACACACACACACACACACACACACACCCTCTCTCTCTCTCTCTCTCTCTCTCTCTCTCTCTCTCTCTCTCTCTCTCTCTCTCTCTCTCTCTCTCTCTCTCTCTCTCTCTCTCTCTCTCTCTCTCTCTCTCTCTCTCTCTCTCAACATCCTCCTCTTCCCCTCTTTCTCTCTCCCTCCTTGTTTCCTCTCTCTCATAATTCTCTCTTCTCCGTCCTCCTTCTCTCCTCCCTCCATCCTCATTCTCCTCAATCCTCACCCTCTCTCTCCTAAAGCATCATCCTCTCTTCATTCTTCTCCTATCTATGCTTCTCTCTCTCCTTCTCTTCCCCTCCTCTCATTCTCTCTTTATTTATGTCCTATTTATGTCACCCTCTCTCTCCTTCTCTCTCTCTCATCTTCACTCCCCTACTCGTCTCATCTCTCAGAGCCAGATGTCAAAAGTACTTAAGGAAATGAGATTGTCGATTCCCTTACTCGTTCACTTAATCAATCGCGTTAACAAAATTTATTCGTTATTCACATTATCACTGCAATTTAGCCCCGCCCACAAAAGCTAAGCAACCACCAATAAGATCTAACGTTTCTCAGCATCAATCAATCACATGCGGCCTGAGTTGGAGAGTGGGCGTGGCTTGTTTGTGGATCAGCCAATGGTATGGACTAAATAGGAAAAGGGGGAGGGGCTTATCTGCCTAACTAATGTGAAAGGTGTATGAAATGTGTTGAAATTGACTTAGCTTCCTCGATGATTGGCTGATGGTATATACGTACACTTATGAGGAGAGGGAAGGAGTTAATTTGACGAGATTATTTGAGCAAGAGTATATAGTCTCAGCTGATTGAATGATACCTAACGTCATTTTTACATAACGAGATGGTAAAAAGTTATGTCGATGGGGCGGGGACTTGTATGCCACATTTGAAGAAGAGTTATGTCCCAGCTGATTGGAGAATATCAAACGCTGGTCTTATATGATAGAGTATATGAATTTTCTTTACAGGAGCAGCATCTAGCGGGTTCTTTTTTATTTTGTTTTTGTTTTCCTTTGAGCAGCTTCCTATACTATAAAAAAGGATCGTAATGGAAGAGGAGTCAGAAAGTACCAATTGTCATTCTTGCATTTCGATAGAGTAAAAGGTTGTGCCGTAATTGGAGAATAGCAATACTTAACATCACTCTCACATATTATGACCAAAAATTCAAAAGTCGTGACGTAAAAAGAAAAGCGTCAAAACAAATACCACCGAACGGCACTTTCACAAAACGACAGAGACAGTGAAAAAAGTTCTGCCGTAAGTAGAATGAAGTAAAAAAAAATATCTAACCTTTCTTTTACATAACGAAAAATAAAATAGAAATATATCGCCATGTAATAAGAGTCAGAAAACATCGAACAGGACTTTAACACAACGAAATAAATAATGAAAAGTTTTGTCCGTGATAAGAGACAAGTAAAAAAAAAAGTCTGAAGTCAATTTTACAAAACGAGAGATTAAAAAAAAAGGCCATATAAGAGAGTGAGGAAGTATCGAACGTCACTAACACAACGAGAGACTGAGAGGTTCTGTTCGCAATAAGAAAGCAGTAAAAAAAGGTACATAACGTAACAAACAGAACGAGAAAGATAGTGAAGAATTCTGTTCCTAATAAGAGAAGGAAATGAAAACAGCGACCATCAATTATACAAAACGAGAAACTGAAAATAAATTCGTTTCGTTATAAGATAAAAAAAGTACCAAACATCACAAACAGAACGAGAGAGATAATGAAGAATTCTGTTCCTAATAAGAGAAGGAAATTAAAATAGCGACCATCAATTATACAAAACGAGAAACTAAAAAATAAATTCGTTTCGTTATAAGAGAAAAAAAGTACAAAACGTGACAAACAGAACGAGAAAGATAGTGAAGAATTCTGTTCGTAATAAGAGAGGAAAAGGAGAATAGCGACCATCAATTCTACAAAACGAGAAACTGAAAATAAAGTCGTGTCATTATAAGTAAAAAAAGTACCGACCGTCACTAACACACCGATAGAGATAGCGTAAAGTTCCACCCTAATAAGAGAGCAGTCCAGAAAACGTCTTGTCATTATAAAGCTATTAGCCCGGCGCGTGGAAGGTAAAAGGGAGAGGTAAAATAAAGTAACAAAAGAGAGTCGAAGGGCTAATGAGACAAAATCGTTAATTGCCTCTGATAGCCCTGACGGATTATGGACTCGGAAATTACAGCCGTTTACTCATAATGGCGATGGTTTCCTAAATCTGTGGCTATTATATATTTTTTTTTTACGTTGAACTGTTTTTAATTCACGATATTAAATGGATAATTATACACTGTTACCAATAGACGTAACACACACACACACACACACTACTACTACTGCTACTACTACTACTACTACTACTACTACTACTACTTTTACTACTAATAATGATAATAATGCTACCTCCACCACCACTATTACTACTACTACTACTACTTCTACTACCACCACCACCACCACTACTACCACCACTACTACTACTACTACTACTACTACTACTACTACTACTATTATGTTCAGCCAAGTCGCGTGGTTTAAATTCCTTTCTAAAAATAACTCCACAAAACATTAGAATTAGTAGAGAGAAATGTGAGCCAATTACTTTGTTAGAAAAGACTCGTGAAAATTAATAAATACGCAAATTCGTGAACTAATAGACAAGCAAATAAAATTAAACGAGAATGCGAGTGAAAATAAAAATGACAATAAAAGAGAGAGAAGTAAAATAAAATAACAAAAAAATAAAAATTCGAATACACATCTTTGTGATTTTCTTTTTATTGTTGTTTTGATATCGTTGATTTTGTTGTTCTTTTTGTTATTGTTGTTATTCTTGGTATCATGGTTGCTAATGTTGTTAATATTTTTTGCTGTTTTTATTATTACTGTTGTTGCAGTTGTTGTTGTTGTTGTTGTTGTTGTTGTTGTTGTTGTTGTTGTTGTTTACTCTCCCGCGTAAATATATGTCTCTGAACGTTTTATTGCTGCCATGTCGAGTTTCTTTATTGCACTGTGTATCTTATCTTGCCTGCTATCTCTCATGTGTGTGTGTGTGTGTGTGTGTGTGTGTGTGTGTGTGTGTGTGTGTGTGTGTGTGTGTGTGTGTGTGTGTGTGTGTGTGTGTGTGTGTGTGTATTTAAAAACGTTAATTGCTGGATCATCGACATGCAATTACACAACACACGAGAGAGAGAGAGAGAGAGAGAGAGAGAATTTTTCGTTCAGTCGAGTGATAGGCAGAATTTTAACGGAATTAGACACCGAGTCCACCACCGCTGTCGAGAGAGAGAGAGAGAGAGAGAGAGAGAGAGAGAGAGAGAGAGAGAGAGAGAGAGAGAGAGAGAGAGAGAGAGAGAGAGAAGGGGAGGGGGTTCTATATATAGGGTTTACACACACACACACACACACACACACACACACACCAAAAAAATGCAATTACAACGAACCAATATCAGAAAAAAAACTCGACTGGAAAATAACAAAAAGAAAAAAAAAAACAATCGCTTTCTCTGTGACGGCAACCATACGTAACCTTCCCAGCCACCCAGTCAACCAGTCAGTCAACCAGTCAACCATTCAGCCATTCAACCAGCCAGCCAGTCAGTGAACTATGCAGGTCAGTTCCTCTGTGGATTAGTCAACCAGTTAGTCAGAAAGTCAGCAAGCCATACAATCAGTCAACCAATCAGCTGTACAGTCATAGAGCAAACCAGTCACTCAGTCAATAAGCCTACCAGGAAGCAGTAATTTAAACATCCAGTCAGTCAGTCAGTCAGTCAGTCAGTTAGTTAGTCAGTCAGTCAAACCAATCAGCCAGTCATTTAGTCGACCAGGAAACAAGAATTCAGTCCATTAGTCAGTCAGTCATTGAAGACAGTCAGCCAGTCATTTAGTCAACCAGGAAACAAGAATTCAGTCCATTAGTCAGTCAACCAGTCATTCAAGCCAGTCAGCCAGTCATTTAGTCAACCAGAAAACAAGAATTCAGCTCATTAGTCAGTCAGTCAGTCAGCCAGTCATTTAGTCGATTAAAAACATAAATTCAGGCCGTTAGTCAGTCAGTCAGTTAGTCAGTCAGTCAGTCAGTCAACCACTTAAGCCAGTCAGTCACTCATCAAATAAGGTCACTGGTCAGCCACTCACTCAGTCACTCAGCTATCCAGTTACCAACATAAGAAATCCAATCATTTAGTCATCCATCTCTCCACACACCCAGTCAGCCATCAACCCAGTCAGTCATCCAGCCATCCACGCATCCACTTGCTTATTTATCCATTCATCCAGTCAGCCGATCATGAATCTATCCACCAACACATCCAAGCGGTCAATTAGCTAGCAATCTGTTCATCCATAACCCATACAGTCAACCATCTAAGCAGCCAGTTCTTAATCTGTTCAACCAGACACAACCAGTCATCCATCTATCCCTCCACCCCCTTCCACTTAATCATCCATGCATCCATCTACCTACCACATTCATCCATCGAGGCATCCACCTACCCTCCACCTACTCTTCCCATCCCCCCATCCACCCACCCATACACCCATACATACACCCCCTCACCCACTCATCCAGTCATCCGTCCAGCCATTTAATCAAGCGGATATCTCTTAGCCTCGGCAATATTGTAATGGCCACCGGGGTGCTAACGGGCGTGGCGTGTGTGTGTGTGTGTGTGTGTGTGTGTGTGTGTGTGTGTGTGTGTGTGTGTGTGTGTGTGTGGAGCTCGAACGTATGGGAGGTGACCGTGGAGATGACATGGGGAGATTAGGGAAGGGAGAGGAGGGGAGGGGAAGGTGATGGGGGGGGAGAGAGAGAGGAAGGAGAAGGGAGAAAAAAAGGGGAGGTGACGATAGAAGTGATAAGGGTGACGGGGGAGAGATGACAAGGGGAGATGATATGGGAGATGACGGGGGAGATGTAAAGGGGTTGTGATGGGGAGAAGAGGGGGGGGTGACGAGGTATATAAGGGGGGAGAGATATGAGAAGAGGAGGGGGAGATGAAGAGGGAGATGGGGGGAGATAACAAGAAGAAGTGAGAGGGATGTGATGAGGAGGGAAGATGATGGGAAGATAAGGGGGAAGATGCGATGATATAGAGAGGTGAGGGGGAAGATAATAGGGAAGATGATAGGAAAGATGAAGAGGAAGATGAAGAGGGAGAGGTAGTGCTTTAATTGATGAAGGGGAAGATGGAAGGGAAGATGAAGAAGGAGAGGTAGTGCTTTACTTGATGAAAGGGAAGATGATGGGGAAGATGGAGGGGAAGATAAAGAAGGAGAGGTAGTGCTTTACGTGATGAAGGGGAGATGAAGAAGATGAATGG
>NC_066571.1:8258473-8318473 GCF_024679095.1 Eriocheir sinensis
GAGAGAGAGAGAGAGAGAGAGAGAGAGAGAGAGAGAGAGAGAGAGAGAGAGAGAGAGAGAGAGAGAGAGAGAGAGAGAGAGAGAGAGAGAGAGAGAGAGAAAGAAGAAAAAAGAAAATAAGAAAGAAAAAAAAAGAAAGAGAAAAAGGAAGGAAGAGATGAAAGACAGATAGAAGAAAATACGGAAAGAAAGGAAAGGAAAGGGAAGAAAAGAAAAGGAAAGGAAAAGAAAGGAAAGAGAAGTAAAGAGGAAGTAAGGGAGAAAGAAAAAATGGAAGGAGGAAAAAACAAGATGAAAGGAAAGGAATGAAAAGGAAAGGAAAGAAAGAGATGAGAGAAAACAAAAAAATAATAATGAAAGAAAGAATGAACTGAGATAGATAGATAAAAAGGAAATCAAAATAAACATAAAAGAAAATAATGGAAAAAAAATGAAAAAGCAAAAACGAAATGAAATGAAAGAGAAGAAAGTGAAAAGATGAAAAAAAGAAAAAGAGAATGAAAAAGCAAAAATGATATGAAATGAAAGAGTGGGAAGATGAGACGAAAAAAGGGGAAAAAAATAATGAAAAACGCAAAAATGAATTGAAAGAAAAGTGGAAAAGTGAAAATAAAATAAAGCAACAGAGAATGAAAAAGCAAAAAAGAATGAAAAGAAAGAAAAGAGAGAGGAAAGATGAGACAAAAAACAAGAGATGAAAACGCAAAAAATGAAATGAAATGAAAGTGGAAAAATGTAAAGAAGAAAAAAGAAAGCAGGAAAACGCAAAAAATGAAGTGGAAATGAAAATATGAGAAGAAAAAAGAAAGCAGGAAAACGCAAAAAATGAAGTGGAAATGAAAATATGAGAAGAAAAAAGAAAGAAGGAAAACGCAAAAAATGAAGTGGAAATGAAAATATGAGAAGAAAAAAGAAAGCAGGAAAACGCAAAAAATGAAGTGGAAATGAAAATATGAGAAGAAAAAGAAAGCAAAAACGCAAAAATGAAGTGGAAATGAAAATATGAGAAGAAAAAAGAAAGAAGGAAAACGCAAAAAATGAAGTGGAAATGAAAATATGAGAAGAAAAAAGAAAGAAGGAAAACGCAAAAAATGAAGTGGAAATGAAAATATGAGAAGAAAAAAGAAACAAAGAATGAAGAAGCAAAAATAAAATGAAATGAAAGAAAAAAGTGGAAAAATGAAAATAAAATAAAGCAACAGCAAATGAAAAAAACGAAAAAAAAAAGAATGAAAAGAAAGAATAAGACTAAAACGAGCGTAACAAAAAACAAGTAAAAACAGTCAGAATTTCAATAAAGCCAAACGCAATGACCGAGGGCCGACAGATGGCGCTGATAGCAAAATGACGTCACTTGCTTCCTCCTCACAGTTGTTCTTCCCTCTGTCTCTCCCGCCCTGCCTTCCTTCCTTCCCTCCTGACACCGTTCCTTCCTTCCCCTCTTCCTCCCTTCCTCCCTTCCTTTCTTCCTTCCTTCCTTCCTAGTCCAGTTCTTTCCTTCCTGCAACTCCTTACAATTGCTCTTCTCTTCCTTCCTCCTTTCCTTCCTTCCTTTCTTTCTTCCTTCTTCCTTCCTTCCTTCCTGCCTTCCTAGTCCTGTTCTCTCCTTCCTGTTCTCCTTCTTTCCTCCCTCCCTCCCTTCCTCCTTTCCTTCCTTCCTTTCTTCCTTCTTCCTTCCTTCCTTCCTGCCTTCCTAGTCCTGTTCTCTCCTTCCTGTTCTCCTTCTTTCCTCCCTCCCTCCCTTCCTCCTTTCCTTCCCTCCTTCCTGCCATTCTTCCCTCGTTTCCCTCCTTCTCTCCCTTCCTTCCTATCGCTGTTCCCTCCTTCCTGCCCTCCTTCCTCCCACTCACCTCACATTTCCATTTCCCTTCCTCCCTTCCTTCCATCTTTTCTCCCTCCCTTCCTTCCTTCCTTCTTCCTGCCAGTCTTCCTTACCCTTTAAAGGAGAGGTTCGGCGCCTTAATACAACACACTCGAGTCACTTGGTGCAGAATAAAGGCGTCTATTTCCCAGGAGGAGATAATACAGCGGCTTAAGTGTGTCGCTCCCGTTTTCCTTTTTCCCCCTCCCGTGGTTTTCTTTTACGCGCTATTCATTTTCAGGGGTAGCGTTGTTATTTTGGTTTAGGAGTTACTTATTGTTATTTCAGGGGGGTATTAAGAGAAGTTTCCCCGTTTTTTTATTTTTTTCATTTTATTTTTTCAACGGTTAACTTTTTTTTTATTAGAAGTAATAGTATGAGAATTAATGTTGTGTGACTTTTTTTATTGTTTTATACCGTGCTGAGAGAGAGAGAGAGAGAGAGAGAG
Organism: Eriocheir sinensis; assembly: GCF_024679095.1. Classification (NCBI taxonomy): domain Eukaryota; kingdom Metazoa; phylum Arthropoda; class Malacostraca; order Decapoda; family Varunidae; genus Eriocheir; species Eriocheir sinensis. The sequence goes on from NC_066571.1 coordinate 8,260,783, forward strand.
AGAGAGAGAGAGAGAGAGAGAGAGAGAGAGAGAGAGAGAGAGAGAGAGAGAGAGAGAGAGAGAGAGAGAGAGAGAGAGAGAGAGAGAGAGAGAGCATAAACTTTACCAATAATATCTTCCCCATTGTAAACACCAGAAACTCAACCATGAGAGAGAGAGAGAGAGAGAGAGAGAGAGAGAGAGAGAGAGAGAGAGAGAGAGAGAGAGAGAGAGAGAGAGAGAGAGAGAGAGAGAGAGAGAGAGAGAGAGTACATAAGAGCATGAAAGAGAGCAGAATGGTATTTGGTGAGGGAAAGAGAAGGAAATGGAGTTAGAGAGAGAGAGAGAGAGAGAGAGAGAGAGAGAGAGAGAGAGAGAGAGAGAGAGAGAGAGAGAGAGAGAGAGAGAGAGAGAGAGAGAGAGAGAAATCACTGGCCGATAAATTATGAAACAGACTTGCTACGCTTCCGAAGTTTTAAAGTTCCCTCACAGTTTCTTTTTCTTTTCTTTTTTCTCTTTCTCTATATTTGCTTCACTTACAAAATTCGTTAATATTTAAGGTTTCTTTTTTTACTGTTGCTTTTCTTTCGTTTGTAATGGAAAAAAAGTTAGCTCGAATTTGTGTGGTAATTAAGTGGTTGTTTTGGTGGTGGTGGTGGTGATGATGATGATGATGATGATGATGATGATGATGATGATGATGATGATGATGATGATGATGATGATGATGATAATAATAATAATAATAATAATAATAATAATAATAAAAATAATATCAATAGTAACAAATTTCAACTTTTTTCCTTCATCTCAGTTCGTTCACATCGTTCTCTCTCTCCTCCACTAGCCTCTCCCTTCTGTATATTATCCTCTCAAATCACCCCGCGTGTGAGGGGAGTGTAGATTCTCTCTCTCTCTCTCTCTCTCTCTCTCTCTCTCTCTCTCTCTCTCTCTCTCTCTCTCTCTCTCTCTCAACATTAATTACGCGACGTGAATTAATGAGAGCACTGGAAAATAATTACCGACGGTGCTGAGTCTATCGGGCGGGACTTATTTCCCAGCTGAAGGTCACTGTGCTTGAGGGGGAGACTCGCGTAACCTTCCCTTCGGCCGCTGCTTTCTTTACTGACGCGGCGAGGTGGTGGTGGTGGTGGCGGTGAAGGGGAAAGTCCGCGGGGTCAAAGTTTTTTTTCTTTTTTTTTTCTGAAGGGGGGTTTGGGGTTGTCTGTGTTCGTTTTGGGTTTAAGTAAGGCTGTGTAGTTTTTTTATTTTTTTATTTCAAGTTTTTGGATGTATTGTTTTACTGTTTTCTTCTTTCTTCTTTTTTTTTCTTCTTCTTTTTCTTCTTCTTCTTCTTCTTCTCCTCCTTTTACTTCTTCTACTTCTTCTTCTTATTCTTATTCTTCTTATCATTATTATTATTTTTTTCCATTTTTTTCTTCTTCTCCTCCTCCACTTTCTTCTTCTTCTTCTTCTTCTTTTTCTTCTTTTTCTTCTCCTTCTTCTTCTTGTTATTTTAATTACCAAAGCCGTTCACTTGCGATCCTCCTTTTTTTCATTCTAACATTTCATTATCATTATCATTATTATTATTATTATTATTATTATTATTATTATTATTATTATTATTATTATTATTGTTGTTGTTGTCATTGTTGTTCCATTACGAAAGCAGTTGTTTTACATACTTTTTTTGTTTTGTTCTTCTCGTTCACACATTTTATTGATATATTTTTGATTGAAACTCATATTATCAAAACACTTCATATACCGTACAATTTCTTTTCTCTTTCTCTCATTTTCGTCGTTCATTATTTCATCATTATTATTATTACCAACTGTAGCATTCCATTATTTTCCCTCCCTGATGATGATGATGTGTGTGTGTTCGTAGGTGCGTGCGTCATTTTCCCTCCCTTCCTCCCATCATTCTCTCCGTCATCATAAATATTCACGAGTCGCATCTATCACATCCTCTCCCTCACCCCCTTCCACACCCCCTCCCCCCCCCCCTTCCCCTTCCCTGATTTGCATAATAATCCTCAAACATATACACAAACTCTACGCTCGCGGGGGCCAAAGTTAAATCTCTTTCCTAATAATATCGAAACTAAATCAAACTCAACCCAAAACAATAATAAAGAAAGTGGCGATGATGGTGGTGGTGGTGATGGTGGTGGTGGTGATGGTGGTGGTGGTGATGGTGGTGGTGGTGGTGGTGGTGATGGTGGTGATGGTGGTGGTGATGGTGGTGGTGATGGTGATGACTCCGTGGCAATACGATACAGATACATTCAAAAAGAGGTTTAGATAGATTCGTGGGTAGTGAGGTTAGGTTAGGTTAGGTTTACAGGAGCTGCCTTGTATAGGACTACCGGCCTCTTGCAGACTCCTAACGTTCTTATTTCCTAATGTTCTTATATCGAAACTAAATCAAACCTAACCAACGACAGATACACTCAAGAAGAGGTTAGATAAATTCATGGCTAGTGTTAGGTTAGGTGGGGTTAGGTTTACAGGAGCTGCCTTGTATATTAGGCATCTCGCAGACTCCTAACGTTCTTATTTCCTCATGTTCTTATATCGAAACTAAATCAAACCTAACCAACGACATATACATTCAAGAAGAGGTTAGATAAATTCATGGCTAGTGTTAGGTTAGGTTAGGTTAGGTTTACAGGAGCTGCCTTGTATATCAGACCTGACGTTCTATTTCCTCATGTTCTTATATCGAAACTAAATCAAACCTAACCAACGACAGATACATTCAAGAAGAGGTTAGAAAATAAATAAGTTAATGGCTAGTGTTAGGTTAGGTTAGGTTAGGGTTCACAGGAGCTGCATTAAATAGAACTCCGAGAATGCATTCAAGCTAGAAATCGAGCAAATAGGGTACTGGGATTTATTTCAAGGAGCGTAAGCAACAGAAGCCCCGAAGTCTTCCTCAAACTATATTTAGCATTAGTTAGACCTCATCTTGACTATGCGGTTCAGTTCTGGTCACCCTACTATAGAATGGATATCAAAATGTTAGAATCGGTGCAGAGGAGGATGACTAAGATGATTCAGGGGTTGAGAAACTTGCCATACGAGGAAAGACTCAAACAGTTAAACTTGCATTCTCTAGAAAGGCGAAGGGTGCGTGGAGACATGATCGAGGTTTATAAATGGATGAAGGGCTTTAATAAGGGAGACATTCATAAGGTTTCGTTGGTAAGAGAACCGGGTAGGACACGAAGTAATGGGTTTAAACTGGATAAATTCAGATTCAACAGGAACATAGGCAAAAATTGGTTTACTAACAGGGTGGTGGATGAGTGGAATAGGCTTAGCAGTCATGTGGTGAGTGCCAATACAATTGTCACATTCAAAAATAGACTAGATAAATTCATGGACAGCGATATTAGGTGGGGTTAGATACACGGGAGCTTAGGGTCAAAGGAGCTGCCTCGTACAGGCCTACCGGCCTCTTGCAGACTCCTGCGTTCTTATGTTATGTTCTTATGTTCTTATGAGAACAGTATTCTTAAAATTTTCGACGCCCCAGCACGCACATATTTGACAAGGCTTTCGTAGGAGTTTCGAGCATTTCATTAGGTAGTTTTCTGATCCTGGTGGTAGTTTGACCTTTCCTCTGTTACCGTGAACCTCAAAAGACACACATTAGAACCCGTCTGATCTCGATTTGGGTCTTTGGAAATAGTAGATGTGGGAGGCGAAGGCGTTTGAAAAGACTGACCTCGGCCTCTTGCAAACTCCTAACGTTCTTATGATCTTATATCAAAACCCAATCAAACCTAACCAAAAACATAATAATGACGATAATGATGATGATGATGATGACTGCGAGCAACCTATACCGGGAGTGTTTTCGTGGTGTGTGTGTGTGTTCGTTCGTCCCTGCGCCAAGACGGTACATTAATATTCATCCCCTGAGTGGTCCCATCTTAATCTCGGGACTAAACGAGCTCCGAGTGTGACATTAAGTTTATGGGATGCGCAGGAGGAGGAGTAAGAGGAGGAGGAGGAAGAAGAGGAGGAGGAGGCGGTGGTAGAGGTGGTGTCACAAAATAAAGTAACAGAGTAGAAGTAAAAGGAGGAAGAGGAAGAGGAGGAGGAAGAGGAGGAGGAGGAGGAGGAGAGGAAAAATACTGGAGGTTAAGTGGAGGAGGCAGAGAAGGAAGAGGAGTGGAACGTCTGTGAAAGTTGAAAGGAAAACGAGGAAGAATGGAGGAGGAGGAGGAGGAGGAGGAGGAGGAGGAGGAGGAGGAAGAAGAAGAAGAATCGAAGTCCAGAGGAATCGAAAAAGGCGGAGGAGAGGGGTAAGAGGAAGAAATGAGGAGAGGAAGAAGAGGAAGAAGAGGAAGAGGAGGAGGAGGAGGAGGAGGAGGTGTTGGGTTCACAAAAGATAATAACGGAGGAGGAGGAGGAGGAGAAGGAAGAGGAGGAGGAGGAAGAGGAGGAGGGAGAAGAATCAAAGACGGAGGAGGAATTATAAAAAAGGAGAGGGAGTAAGGAAGAGGAAATGAAGAGAGGAGGAGGAGGAGGAGGAGGAGGAGGAGGAATCAAACAAAAATAGAGGAGGGAGAGAAATTTAAAAAAACAGCCAGGGGAAAAGAGAGAGAGAGAGAGAGAGAGAGAGAGAGAGAGAGAGAGAGAGAGAGAGAGAGAGAGAGAGAGAGAGAGAGAGAGAGAGAGAGAGAGAGAGAGAGAGAGAGAGAGAGAGAGAGAGAGAAGACGAAGAACAGGAAGAAGAAGAAGGAACAAGAAGAAGAAGAAGGAGAGATAAGGGGAAGCGAGGTGACAGCTGAAAACATAAATAAAAGGAAAAAACAATATCCGTTCATAAATCGTACTTCTCGTAATTCACTGATATTTTCCTTGCCGATGACGCCGCTGCATGATGATATGGGCACACGCACGAAAAAAGGACCTGACATTAGTGCTTATATTTTGTGCGTGTAATATATAAGTAACGGGGATTTTAACTTCGCTTTTTCATTACTTGATAAAACTGTAATATAGATAGATAGATAGATAGATAGATTGACTGATAGGTAGATAGACAGATAGATAGATAGTTAGGCATATAGATAGATAGATTGACTGACTGAAGGTAAATAGATAGACTGATAGATAGATAGTTAGGCATATAGGCAGATAGATAGATAGATAGATAGATAGATAGATTGATAGATTGACTGACTGAAGGTAAATAGATAGACTGATAGATAGATAGTTAGGCATATAGATAGATAGATAGATAGATAGATAGATAGATAGATTGACTGACTGATACGTAAATAGATAGACAGATAGAGAGAGAGAGAGAGAGAGAGAGAGAGAGAGAGAGAGAGAGAGAGAGAGAGAGAGAGAGAGAGAGAGAGAGAGAGAGAGAGAGAGAGAGAGAGAGATACGAAAAACAGCAACAATTTATCCTCCTCTTCCTCCTCCTCTTCCTCATCCTACTCTTCCTCCTCCTCCTCCTCCTCCTGTTCCTCTTCCTCTTTTTCCTCCTCCTCCTCCTCCTCCTCAAATTTCTCTGTGACTCTCTTTTGTGACACCGATATCTCCTCCTCCTCCTCCTCCTCCTCCTCCTCCTCCTCCTCCTAAAAATACATATAGCCAAAAAAAATATCAACATAGACGAAAAAATAAAAAAAACTCACTTCAACTCCACACACACACACACACACACACACACACACACACACACACAGGAGACACACTCGGCACGGTAATGAGCGAGCGAGAGGCGAGAGGCGACGAGCGTTCGGTAATAGGCAACACACTTAGTCTAACGAGTGACACGTGCGACACTCTCTATCACGCGTACGATGGCGGGCGAGGTGAGTACGGGAACGACGGGTCTGTTGTCGTGGGGAGGAGGAGGGGGAGAGGGGGTTGTTTTGAGGAGGAATTTAGTGGACTGGAATATATGTTACGAAATACTGAATAGGAAAAAAATAAGGGTGATTGATAGATTGATGAGCATATTGATAGATGGATGTATAGGAAGGAAGGAAGGAAGGAAGGTTTTAAGGAAGGAAGCAAGGAAGGAAGGAAGGAATGGAAGAAAGGGAGGAATTAAGGAAGGAAGGAAGGAAGGGAGGAAGGAAGGAATTAAGGAAGGAAGGAATGGAAGGAAGGAAGGAATCAAGAAAGGAAGGAAGAAAGGAAGGAAGGGAGGAATTAAGGAAGGAAGGAAGGAAGGAAGGGAGGGAGGAAGGAAAGCAGGGATATGAAGATAGATATGTAGATAGATAGATAGATAGATAGATAGATCGAAAGACAAGGAAAGAGACAAAGAAAGAACGAAAGGAGAAATGAAAACGTTGAAAAAAAGAACGAATTAATTAATGAACGAGAGAAGTGGGTCAGAAAATGCCAGAGAGGACACGGGCATTGATTTTCGAAGGAGACAAAAGAATCAGAACCCGATGAAATAAAACAGAAACAAAAGACGAACGGTATTTCAGAGTTAGAGAAAAACACGATTACCGCGATTGAATAAATGAAGAAACAAAGAGATAATAGATAAATAAATAAGAAGATATGTACTAATGGTGTTTTCCTTCAGTACGAGAAAGTAATAAAAGGCTGGTAAAGTTTTCCTGGAAGGCTAAAAAAAAAAGTACAATAATTTATGGAGAATCAATGACAGTAAGAATAGACGTTTGGTGTCACTGGGGAGGAAGGAAGGAAGGAAGGAAGGAAGGGAGGGAGGGAGGGAGGAAGGAAGGAAGGTAGGGAGGGAGGGAGGGAGGAAGGATGAAAGGAAGAGAGGGAAGAAGGAAGGGAGGGAGGAAGGAGAGGAGGGATGGAAGGAAGAAAGGAAGAGAGAGAGGAAGGAAGGAAGGAAGGAAGAAAGGAAGAGAGGGAGGAAGGAAGGAAGGAAGGAAGGAAGGAAAGAGGAGGAAGAAAGGAAAAAAGAGGAACGAAAGGAGAGGAAGGAAAGACGGAGGGAATTAAGAAAGGAAGGAGAAACGGAAGGAATGAAGGAAGAAAGGAAAGAAAGAAAGAAGTAAGTAAAACAAGTAAAAGATAGAAATGAGAGATAAAGAAACAAAGTAAGAAAAAGGTGAAAGAAGTAAAAAAAATACAAATAAATTAAAATAAGGAAAAAAAAAGAAGGAAGGAAGGAAAGAAAAGAGATTAAAAGAAGGAAGGAAGGAAGGTAAGAAGGAGAGAAGATACAGAAAGAAAAAGAAAGAAAGTTGATAAAGAAAATGGATTGAATGAAGAAAGGAAAGAAGAAAGGAAGAAAGGAAGGAAGGAGAGAGAAAATAAAGAGAGAGAAAGAGAGAAAAAGAGAAAGTTGATAAAGAAAAGTGATTGAATGTGGAAAGAAAGGAAGAAAGGAAGGAAGGAGAGAGAAAATAAAGAGACAGAAAGAGAGAGAAAGAGAGAAAGTAATAAAGAAAACTGATTGAATGTTTAAAGGAAGAAAGAAAGGAAGGAAGGAGAGAAAGAAAATAAATAGAGAGAGAGAGAAAGAGAGCGAGCGGAAAAGAGATAACTCACGACTCTTTATCGCTCAATATCACGACACGGGTTAAAACTATTTCATATTTACACGATAATATACGCAACAGACGTCCCATTACGCGCCATCAATGCAAAATACGCGCGTAAACTACGAAGACTATCCCGCCGGTGCTGGGAGGAGGCGGAGCGATGGCCGCGGGTGAAAAAAGGGAAAGGGATGGACGGTGAAAGGAAGATGACGTGATTGAAAGGGATAGGAAAGGAGGATTGTAAAATAAGGAAGGGACTTGGAACTGAAGGACACGGAGGAAAAATAGATAAATAAGAAGAGGGAAGGAAATGAAGGATGGAGGAAGGAAGATGTGATTGAGAGAGACAGGAAAGGAAGATGAAGGAAGGAAACTGGAGCTGAGGGACACGGAAAAAGATGGAAATATATATATGAAATGGGAAAAGGAAATGGAGGATTGAAAAAGGAAAGAAAAGTTACTATCAAAAGGAGAGGAAGATGGAAAGATAAAAAGGAAACTAAAACTGAAGAAAAAAGAAGAGAAAGAAAAAGAAGACAAGGAAAAGAATTGGAGGATTGAGGAGAGATGTGATTTAGATGGAACGGAGAGGAAGAGGGAAAGACAAGAGGAAACTGGAACAAAGAAGAGAGAAAGAAATAGGAATAAATAAGGAGAGAGAGAGACAGATGGAGGACTGAGAGAAGAGGACGAAATTTTGATGTTTGGATAAAATGGATAAAAAGCAAAAAATAAAAAATAAAAGAACGGGAACATCGAGAATAACATGTGATTTAAATGAAAAAGCAAAAAAAGAAAGAAATCACAAAAATTAATTGAAAAAAGAAAAAAAGAAAAGAATGAGAATTACTAAAACAAAAAAATAAGAAGAGGAACATAAGAGATAACAGAAAAGGAAAATATAATAAAAACTAAGAAAAGAAGAAATAATAAAACAAAAAATTAAACAAGAATGAAAGAAGAATTAGAGATAAAAATGAAACAAAAACAATTAAGAGGGATAAGGAAGGATAAAGGAGGAATTAGAGGGAATCAGAGAGAGAAAATGTTATTAAAAAGAAATGGATTAAGTGCTTGAAAATAGCGCAAGGAATAGAAGAGAAAAGGAAAGAAAGAAAATAAATGATAAATAAAGAGAAATATAAGAAAGAGGGGAAGAAATGAAGGAAGGAAAGAAGGAAGGAAAGAAGGAGAGAAGGAAGGAGAGAAAAATAAAGGAAAGGAAGAAAAAATGAGAAAAAAAACACTTGATAAAAGAAAAGAAAAAAAACGAAAGAAAGAAAATATGAATACTGAAAGAAAACACACAAACAAACAAACAAACAAAGAACGAATACATGTGTGAAAAAAGAAGAAAAGAAAGAAAAGAAAAAGAAAAAAAACAAAAGAAGAAAAATAAGAAAGTAAGAAAGACAAGCAACAGAAAGAATGAATACCAAAAAAAAAAGAAAGAAAAGAGCAAGAAAAAAGAAAACTGAGAAAGAAATTAAGAAAGAAAAACAAGAAAACAACAACAGATAAAATTTTGGCAAGAAACTCTACGGAAATCCCATCCATATTTTGTTTACACGCGTCAGCCCCGCCACCACCACCACCACCATCTCTCTCTCTCCCTCCCTCTCTCTCGTTCTTCCCCTCCCTCTCCCTCTCTTTACCATCGCTCGAGTGCCGTTCCCTCCAGATAAAAGTGACATCATTGCCTGCCATCTCCTCTGGTTGTCAAATTCCTCTTCGAAATTACAAGTTAAGCGAAAATAATAATGTTGTCGGTAAATGTTAAAAAGTCTATGAACTGCGGAATGACTGATCAGGAAGGAAGGAAGGAGGGAAGGAAGGATGGAAGGAAGAAAGGTAGGAAGGAAGGAAGGAAGGAAGGAAGGAATAAAGGTAGGAAGGAAGGAAGGAAAGGACGGAAGGAATGAAGATAGAAAGGAAGGAAGGAATAAAGGTAGGAAGGAAGGAAGGAAAGGACGGAAGGAATGAAGATAGAAAGGAAGGAAGGAAGGAAGGAAAAAAGGTAGGAAGGAAGGAAGGAAGGAAGGAAGGAAAGGACGGAAGGAATGAAGATAGAAAGGAAGGAAGGAAGAAAGGAAGGAATATAGAAATAACAAAAGGGGAAAAAAAAGGAAATTAATATATATGTGAGAAAGAAGGGAATCAGATACTTAAACGAAGGGAAATATGAAGGAAGGAAGGAAGGAAGGAAGGAAGGAAGGAAGGAAGGCAAGAAAAAAGTAAATCATAAGAGATAGTAATGAAAAACAAACAAAGTAAGAAAAAGTGAGAGAAAAAAAGAAAAAAAAGAGGAGAAAGAAGAGGAAATGTTGAAGTGTTTAACCCCTTCCCTTTTCCCACTTCTCCCCTCTCCTCCCCTCCCCTCCCATTCCCTTCCCCCTCTCCACTTACATCCCTTCCTCCTGCTCCTCTAAACGTTGGACGGAAGGGAAGAAAGATAGCTGAGAGGAAGAAGAAGAAGAAAAAGAAGATGAAAAAAAAAGAAGAGAGGAAGAGGAGGAGGGGAGAAAGGTCAAAACTAATGTGTGTGTTACTCTGTTAGTGAAGGTTCGCCCCCCCCCCCTTCCCCCTTTTTTTGCAACAGTACGTAAGCTTTTTTTAGGGGGGGGAAGGGTCGAGGGGGAGTTCAACATATGCATTAGATCCCTCCACAGATATTTATGCATTTTTCAGGGATGGATGATTTGTGAATTTATAATCTGTCTGTCTGTCTGTATGTCTGTATGTGTGTGTGTTTGCTTGTTTGTTTGTCCTTGTATGCTTGTCTGTCTGTATTTCTTTGTCTGTGTCCGTCTATCTGTCTGTTTCTCTCTGTATATCTAACTGTTTATCTGTCTGTCTGTCTGTATCTGCCTGTGTTTGAATTTATTTGTGTGTGTTTCTTTGTCTGTGTGGCTGTGTGTCTGTCTGTACGTCTCTCTCTCTCTCTCTCTCTCTCTCTCTCTCTCTCTCTCTGTTCTCTTGAGTCTCGTTATCTCTCTTTGCTTATTCAATTTATTCTCTTTGTTTAGCTTTTCTTGAATCTCTTCACTTTTTTTTTTATCATTTCCACCAAGTTCCATTTAAATACAAGTGTCTGTTTTGGTAATGTTAAGTTATGGTATTTGTTTATATTAACCTTTGTCTTGGCATTATAGATGAGTTGTTTGGATGTTTTTATTATTATATAACGACCCCGCCCATTCAGAAACAAAAAAAAGTCGCGGGTGGTGTTGCTGCTGTAAGGATTAGAGTTGTGTTACTTGTGTTATTCTTTGACGTTTTGGGGGGTTAATTTTGGGGGTTGTTTTACTGGTTGTTGAATGTATTTAACGACGGACATTCGGACACAAGGGTATCGTGTGTTGTTGATTGGTTATGGCATTTTGTTTATATTTATTTGTTTTGGCTTTTGGATGAGTTGTTTGGTTAGTGTTTTATTATTATTTACACGAAGGTCCACTTAGAGAGATACAAGGGTCGCGGGTGCTGATGTTGTCATATTGAGTTTCGTTATTTGTGTTTGCTTATTCAATTTATTCTTTTGTTTAGCTTTTGTTGAATCGTTTGGTCATTTTTTTTATTATCATTTCCACGAAGTTCCATTTAAATACAAGTGTCTGTTTTGGTAATGTTAAGTTATGGTATTTGTTTATATTAATTTGTCTTGGGTTATAGATGAGTTGTTTGGATGTTTTTTACTATTATTATATACATGAAGGTCCATTTGGATGCAAGGGTCGCGGGTGGTGCTGCTGTTTTATTTCGTCGTGTTATTTGTGTTATTCTTTATTTGCTTGGCTTTTTCATGTCCCGTTTGGTTTGGTTTGGGGTCATTTGTTTCACTGCACGCACGAAGGCCATTCACATACAAGGGCAGCCGCTGATACTCTCGTTAAATTTAGTTCTGTTATTTGTGTTTATTATCTATTATTTTGTTTTTTTCTTAACTTTTTTTTGGCTAGTTTTGGGTTGGTTCACTGTTTGTTTCACTGCACGCACGAGGACCATTCACATACAAGGGCAGCCGCTGATACTCTCGTTAAATTTAGTTCTGTTATTTGTGTTTATTATCTATTATTTTGCTTTTTTGTCAACTTTTTTTTTTGCTAGTTTTGGGTTGGTTCACTGTTTGTTTTACTGCACACACGAAGGCCATTTATAAACAAGGTCGCTGATACTGTTGTTATTTTAGTTCTGTTATTTGTGTTTATTATCTATTATTTCGTTTTTTGTTAACTTTTTTTTTGCTAGTTTTGGGTTGGTTCATTGTTTGTTTCACTGCGCGCACGAGGACCATTCACATACAAGGGCAGCCGCTGATACTCTCGTTAAATTTAGTTCTGTTATTTGTGTTTATTATCTATTATTTTGCTTTTTGTTAACTTTTTTTTTTTGGCTAGTTATGGGTTTGGTTCACTATTTGTTTCACTCCACGCACGAAGGCCATTTATAAACAAGGTCGCTGATACTGTTGATATATTTAGTTCTGTTATATGTGTATACTCTCTTTATTGTTTACTTTGGCTTGTTTACTTTTTTTTTTGGGGGGGGGTTAGTTGTGGGTCGGTTCACTGTTTGTTTCGCTCCACGCACGAGGACCATTTATAAACAAGGTCGCTGATACTGTTGATATATTTAGTTCTGTTATATGTGTATACTCTCTTTATTGTTTACTTTGGCTTGTTTACTTTTTTTTTTGGGGGGGGGGGTTAGTTGTGGGTCGGTTCACTGTTTGTTTCACTCCACGCACGAAGGCCATTTATAAACAAGGTCGCTGATACTGTTGTTAAATTTAGTTCTGTTATATGTATTTCATTTTATTGTTTTCTTTTGTTTACTTTTTTTTTGCTTAGTTGTGGGTCGGTTCACTGTTTGTTCTACGTCGTGCACGAAGGCCATTTATAAACAAGGTCGCTGATACTGTTGTTAAATTTAGTTCTCTTGTTTGCGATTATCTCGTTTACTGACTCGTTTTCTTTTGGGTGAATTTTTTTTTTCCTTGCTTTGAGTCAGTTTAATATTTGTTCTATGTCGTGCATGAAGGCCATTTACAAACACGGGTCTCTGCTCCTGTCGTTTCATTCCTTGTTTTTGTGTTTTATTTTATTTATGTATTTACTTGGTTAGTTATTGATTGGTCTATTTGGATCAATGGATGACTGTCATTTAAGGGATGTACTGAGGGCCTCATCTCACTAACTTTCCTTTTTTAGCTTTTTTTATATTAATTTACTTGCTTACTCAATATTAAGTCGGTTTTGGAATTTTGTTTGTTTTTTCTTCTAGTGCGAATGTCATTAAGTAACACAGGTTTAGTTTTTCGGCCTTTTATTTCTTTTTATGCCCTTTTTTCACGTGTTTGGCAATCCCTTTATTTACTTTTTCTGCTTGTTTTCGGGGCTCGGTTCACATTTTAACTAACACTCCCCTGCACGGCACTTCGCTCTCCCCCTTATAAAAAAAAAAGACTAATAAAAGGTTTGGGGGATACGAGCTTATGAAAATTTTGGCTCTAGTTTGTATGTTATTTTTTCCTTCTCGTGCGAATATCATTTAGTAATACAGGTTTAGTCTATCAGTCATCTACTTCTTTCTACATGTTTGCTAATCCCTATATTTACTTTTTCTGCTTGTTTTCGGGGTTCAGTTCACACATTTTAGCTAACACTCCCCTGCTCGGCACTTCGCTCTCCCCCTTATAAAAAAAAGACTAATAAAAGGTTTGGGGAGATACGAGCTTATGAAAATTTTGGCTCTAGTCTGTATGTTATTTTTTCCTTCTCGTGCGAACATCGTTTAGTAATATCGGCCGTTTATTTCTTTTTACACATTCGCCAATCCCTTTATTTACTTTTCCAGCTTGTTTCGAGAATCGGTTCACACTTTTTTAGCTAACACTCCCCCGCACGGCACTTCGCTCTCCCTTAAATAATAATAAAAGGTTAGGGGGAAACGAGCTTATGAAAATTTTACGTGTTGTGGAAATTTACTTTAGTCTCGTGCGGCGGGCCATTGTGGCGGTAATTACAAACATTGTTAGCGTCACGTGACCCGTCGCTTCAGGTACGGGCCGCGCGCTCACCCCCGCACGCACGCTAAGAGACAGGACAGGTGTGAAAATGATTAACCGCGCCGGGAAATTGTCGGGTTCACCTTTACCTGGTTTACGCGTTACCTGGATGGTCTGAGTTTTATGGTGGTGAGGAGAATATCACCTTTGGACTTAATATTTTACATCACTATTTTTATCGCTGTTTTTCTTTCATTTTTTTCTTGTTTGTTATATTTTTTAAGGTAACGTTTTCTGAGTATCGTCATTTCCTAACTCTTTTCTCTCGCTATTTTTCTTACATTTCTTTCTTGTTTGTTATATTTCTTAAGGTAACGTTTTGTGGGTATCGTTATTTCCTAACTCTTTTCTCTCGCTATTTTTCTTTCATTTTTTTCTTGTTTGTTATATTTTTTAAGGTAACGTTTTCTGAGTATCGTCATTTCCTAACTCTTTTCTCTCGCTATTTTTCTTTCATTTTTTTCTTGTTTGTTATATTTTTTAAGGTAACGTTTTCTGAGTATCGTCATTTCCTAACTCTTTTCTCTCGTTATTTTTCTTTCATTTTTTTCTTGTTTGTTATATTTTTTCAAGGTAACGTTTTGTGAGTATCGTCATTTCCTAACTCTTTTCTCTCGTTATTTTTCTTTCATTTTTTTTCTTGTTTGTTATATTTTTTTAAGGTAACGTTTTGTGAGTATCGTCATTTCCTAACTCTTTTCTCTCGCTATTTTTCTTTCATTTTTTTCTTGTTTGTTATATTTTTTAAGGTAACGTTTTCTGAGTATCGTCATTTCCTAACTCTTTTCTCTCGCTATTTTTCTTTCATTTTTTTCTTGTTTGTTATATTTTTTTAAGGTAACGTTTTGTGGGTATCGTCATTTCCTAACTCTTTTTTGTTTGTTTGTTTTACTTGAAAGGAGAAGCGTTTTGTATCTTACTTTCTTAACCTTTTCTTTGTTATGTTTTCTTAATGGATGCGCTTTCTATCTTTTTTCTTACTTTTTTATGTTCTATCTTTAGGGGGAAGCATTTTTAAGTATCTTGTTTTATGTGTCTATCTTCGGGTCTATCTTCTCTGGGTCTGTCTTTCTTAGCGTATAAAAAAAATAAAAATAAAAAACATACTCGTTCGTGTTCCGTAGCAGTCTCAGTGAAATCGAAAGTGACCTCAGTACACACACACACACACACACACACACACACACACACACACACACACACACACACAAGTTGTCTCTCCTCCCCTTCCTCTCCCTCCCTCACACATACACACAGATATTTACCCTCTCCTTCCTTCCTTCCTTCCTTCCTTCCTTCCTTTCTTCCTTCCTTCCTTTCTTCCTTCCTTCCTTCCTTCCTTCCTTTCTTCCTTCTCCCCTCCACCTCAGTCACAATAACAACCATCCACCCCATTATTTCCCTGCTCTCCCCTACCTAACCTCCCCTTCCTCCCCACTCCCTACCATTCCTCTCCTTTCCTCCCTATCATTTCACTGCTCCCCTCCACCGCTTTTTTTTTTGTGTGTGTGTGTGTGTGTTCGTTCATTCTTTCCTCCTCCCTTTCTCTCCCCCTCTCCCCTCATCCCTGCCCTACCCTTTCCTCCACCCCTTTATCCTCCCCTCACAACCAGAGAAGCTACCATTTATCTCCCTTTCACTCCCCTTCCCCTTTTTTTTCACCCTTCTTCCCATGCTCGTCCAGCCCTTTCCTCCCTTTCTCTCTCCCCTTCCTCGCTTAGTCCACGCCCTTCATTCACCACTATGCTTCCCTCCCCTCCACCCTCCACCCTCCACCATCCGTCTCTCCCTTCCCCCTCTCCCCCTCTCTTAATATCTGTACTTATTCCACTCTCCACCCTGACTGTTCTTCCACATTCCACTAGTTTAATACCCTCCCTCCACCTCCTCCACCACCGCTGTATTCTCCCTTCCTCCCTTCCTCCCTCCCTTCGTACCCTCTCCCCCTCCCTTCCCTTCCCTCCCTCCCTTACGATGTGATTCAATATATCCGTTTTTTTTTTTTTTTTTTACTTTTTGTCTTTATTTGTTTTAGTGTTTACCTTTTTTTTTTTGCTTATTTGTATTGTTTTTTTTTTTCTTTCTTCCTTTTACTTTACTATGTTTATTTTTCTTTTATTATTCCAGTATGTCTCTTTTTTTTTTTTTTTTTCATTCCTCACCTGTTTTAATGTTTAGGTTACCTGCGTTTACCTGGTGCTTATATATCATCCACACACACACACACACACACACACACACACACACACACACACACACACACACACACAGACACACACACGAGTTTAGAATTGTATGATAAACTGTGATAAAATACAGGTCAGGACAAGGATGATTCAGTCCCGGGAACACACACACACACACACACACACACACACACACACACACACACACACACACACACACACACTCTAAGGGAATTCGTATCTCACTTCAGTTTCTCTCTTAGCCTTTCCTATGCAAACGAGTTACCTCCTCCTCCTCCTCCTCCTCCTCCTCCTCCTTGTATGCTTCTTCCTTTTCTTAAGATTCTTTCATATCTCACTCACATCCCTTTCACTATACAACGCTGTCACCATCACCTTCACACACACACACACACACACACACACACACACACACACACACACACACACACACACACACACACACGCATTCCACATTTTATTCACACACCGTTGTCATCCGCTCCACCCTTCCCTCTCTCCCTCCCTCCCTCCACCACGCTCACAATCCACATATCCTGTCAATCAATTTCCACAATCCCCACGCAAATACAGCTTATTCACACACACCTCCTGCTGCTGCTGTTGTTTGTTCGTCTTCCTTTGTGTTCCTCCTCCACACACAGACAACCACGCACATCGCCCATCCAGTACAAGTTATGAACCATACTTCCTTCCTATTCCAGCCCTCCATACACATAACCTTTGCTCTCGCTACCGCTCTCACCAGGCTCTTTAACTTCCTGCCCCTCTCCCTCTCTCTGTCTCTGTCTCGCCCTCTCTCTCTCTCTCCCTCCCTGCACACACAGAATCCTCGGTTTCCCATCAAATACAGCTTACTCACACCGTACTTCCGTCCCCTTCCTCCCCCTTTCACACAAAGATACACCCAGACACATGAAAAGGACAATAGAGGGGGTCGTTACCGAGGCACTAGTAGTCTCAAACATTTCAGAGTTCACACACACACACACACACACACACACACACACACACACACACACACACACACACACACACACACGAGTTTAGAATTGTATGATAAAATGTAATAAAATGCAGGACAGTATAAGTATGATTCAGGTCCCGGGAGGATGCAAGTAGATATGAGCACACACACACACACACACACACACACACACACACACACACACACACACACACACATTTGTTAAGGCTTTCGTGGAGGTGGTTGTTGTTGTTGTTGTTGTCGTGGTGAGTATTTCCATGGGTAGTTTTATATGTGCCTAGTAATAATTTGATGAGGGTTCTGCATCGTGAACTTGAAAACCACTCATGCGAACCAGACTAATCTCCTTTGTGGACTTTGAAAATAGTTGATACGAGAAGCGGAAGTGTTGAAAATACTGACATTACACACCCACAATTTTTTTTTATTTTTATATATATAGCTTTCATTGAGGCTGTTGAGGGGAGTGTTTCCATGGGTAGTTTTATGAACCTCAGGAGAGCCCGCCCTTTGAATATCCTTTCTGCCCTTTTGAAATATCTGTTGTGAAAGCCGAAAGTGTCGTAGTTTTTTTGTTTTTTTTACAGCAAAGGAGACAGTTCACGGGCGTAAAAAAAAAAATATTAAAGAAAAAAAAGCCCGCTACTTACTGATCCTGGTTGGTGTATTTCCGTGAGCCTAGTGATAGTTTGACAAGGCTTCCGCACCGTGAACTTGAAAAACACTCTTGGGAACCCGACTAATCTCTTTGGTGGGCGTTGGAAATAGTTGTTATAGCCGAACGTGTCGTAGAGGTTGCTGTATTTCCGTGAGCCTAGCGATAGTATGACAAGGCTTCCGCACCGTGAACTTGAAAAACACTCATAAAAACCCGATTAATCTCTTTGGTGGGCGTTGGAAATAGTTGTTATAGCCGAACGTGTCGTAGAGGTTGCTGTTTTTCTATGAGCCTAGCGATAGTTTGACAAGGCTTCCGCACCGTGAACTTGAAAAACACTCTTGGGAACCCGACTAATCTCTTTGGTGGGCGTTGGAAATAGTTGTAGAGGTTCCTGTATTTCCGTGAGCCTAGCGATAGTATGACAAGGCTTCCGCACCGTGAACTTGAAAAACACTATTGGGAACCTGACTAATCTCTTTGGTGGGCGTTGGAAATAGGTGTAGAGGTTCCTGTATTTCCGTGAGCCTAGCGATAGTATGACAAGGCTTCCGCTCCGTGAACTTGAAAAACACTCATAAAAACCCGATTAATCTCTTTGGTGGGCGCTGGAAATACTTGTAAGACCCGAACGCGTCTCTGAATACGGGCCAAATATAGTACTCGCTCGAAACATCCACTGAACGGAACCGGCACTCCATCCACCCTGCCCCCACGTCACCCATGCACCCATTCACCCACGTCTACTCACCCACGCAGAGTAGCCAGGCCGCAGTCACCGCACCCATGCTCGTCACGGTCCTGCTGGCGGCATCACAGGCGGGGTCACACACGGGCCAAGTCAGGTTAAGATTCCACAAGTGGGAGTTTGTTGTTGTCTCAAGTTCGCGTGATTTTGCTTCTTCGCCGGCTCGTTGGGTCCTTCCTCGCTCGCTTGCTTGCTTGCTGTTTGTTTGTTTGTTTGTTGTCTTGATTGCTTGGTGTCTGTCTGTGTTTTCTATTTATTTGTGTTCTTTTTTTATCTTTCGTCTTGTTGAGCGTCTTTTGTTTGTTTCCTTTCAGCTTCTTGGCGTTTGAGTTTTTGCGTGTGATTTCTTTTCCTCACTTCTCTATTTTAGTCCTCCTTTTCCTCCTCCTCCTCTCGTCGGATTCTTTCTCCTATCAAACTCTACGTGCTGGCGTGCCGTGTTTCATTCAATTGGCGTTTCCTTCCTTCACGTCACTGTTTTCATGTCCTGGAATCACCGGGGCTGTGCTACGATGCTGTGTTCCGTGTATTGCTGTGTCTCGTTAAGCTGGATATTCTTTCGTATTGGGACTGCTGTGTTGTCTTATGAGTCACTGGCGCTGTGCTACGATGCTGTGTTCCGTGTTTTGCTGTGTCTCGTTAAGCTGGATATTCTTTCGTATTGGGACTGCTGTGTTGTCTTAAGTGTCACTGGCGCTACGGTGCTGTGTATTCTGTGAGTTCCTTCGTCTTGAGGCTCTGTGGTGTCTTACGAGTCTTTGGCGCGGTGCTACGGGTGCTGTTTCGTCTCTTGCTGTGTCTTCTTCTGTTGGTTTCCTTCGACTTGAGGCTCTGTGTTGTCTTACGAGTCTTTGGCGTGGTGCTACGGGTCTCCTTCTGTTGGTTTCCTTCGACTTGAGGCTCTGTGTTGTCTTACGAGTCTTTGGCGTGGTGCTACGGGTCTTCTTCTGTTGGTTTCCTTCGACTTGAGGCTCTGTGTTGTCTTACGAGTCCTTGGCGCTTCGTCCCGTCGCTCCTTCGCTCCAGGCTCGCGTGGTGAATCCCTTGCGATCTCCGGCGTCCAGGACCTGAACGACGCCCGCCAGCCAGTGGTGTGAGCGAGGCGCGCGTGGGCGTGTGTGCCGGGGGGCCTCTCTTCCCTCACAGCAGCGGCGGCGGCGGAGCACGGCCGTCACAGTGAAGAATTTATACGATACACGCCACCCCCTTGCGCTGCTACTGATGAACACACGCCCAGCACCCCGCCGGGACGCTGGGAGGCTTAGACAGCGGGGAGGGAGGGCGGGAGGGGGGGCGGGAGGTCTCGTAGTAGCAGTTCGACACGCTTGAGATTTACGAGCACGGGTTTCTGGGCCTACGAGACTCTTGCCGTAGTCTTAACACGCGTCTCGGGGCCTAAATGTGCCTTTCCAATAAGCCCCTGACGCCTTAGTGCCACGCCGCTCGTCTGTGTGTGCTGGCGGGGCGCGGGGACAGCTGGGGCGTGGCACCGTGGAGTTCGTGGCGAGGAGAGGAGGGAGGGAGAGGCAGCGCTGAGCCAGGCGACGCGCGGTCTGGGAGAGCTGCGAGCGACCCACCCCTTTCTCTTCGGCGGTTCTAGCCACACTAAGTCGAGCGTGCGAAGCCGAGGGGAGAAGAGGTGGAGTGAGGGGAGAGAGCGGAGGAGCTGGAGGAGGAGGGGATGACCTGAGGGGGGGGCTACGATGAGGGGAAGAACCATTACCCCCCCCACTCTCAACCCCCCCCCCCTCTCTCTCTCTCTCTCTCTCTCTCTCTCCCCGCCACCGACCCACTCACAG
This sequence comes from Eriocheir sinensis, assembly GCF_024679095.1. Lineage (NCBI taxonomy): Eukaryota > Metazoa > Arthropoda > Malacostraca > Decapoda > Varunidae > Eriocheir > Eriocheir sinensis. Next base: position 8,280,746 of record NC_066571.1, read on the forward strand.
ACATCCATTTTGCGACCCGTTCGTATTTATTGACCGCAGTCACGGATGCCACTGGAGTAGAGTTTCGTTTCTTTCTTTCTCCTTTTTCTTACTTTTCTCTCTCTCTCTCTCTCTCTCTCTCTCTCTCTCTCTCTCGGGAGGTGTGGCAACTGTCTTATTTATTGAGGCGAAGGGGGGGAGGGGGAGGAGGGGGAGGGGGAGGTAACTCACTTCGCCTCCACTACCACTGCACTTCTTCCCCTTCTTTCCCCTCCCCACCTTCGCTTTCTTCCTCCTCCTCCTCCTCCTCCTCCTCCTCCTTCTCTTCCTTCTCCATCGCCTCAAGCTTGGTTAAGGAAGAGAGGGACAGACTGAGGGAAGGAGAGAGGGAGAGAATGATTAAGCTTTCCTCCACTTCACTTCCCCTCCCCCCCCTTTCTCTCTCTCTCTCTCTCTCTCTCTCTCTCTCTCTCTCTCTCTCTCTCTCTCTCTCTCTCTCTCTCTCTCTAGTCACGAGGCGCGGGTTCAAGAAAGTGCTCCATTAGCGGGATGCAACATTAATCTCACTCTCCCGAACCCAACACACCCGAACGCACCCCGCAACACACCCTGCAACACACCTTCCAACACACCCTTCTGCAAAAGCCCCCGTCACACCCTTGTCCCAACACATAACTATAATACTACAGTAAAATCCGGGAGTAACACACCCTACCAAGTACCAACACACCTTTCTTACACACCCTGGTAACACACCCTCTCAGCACACCCTTCTGCAACAGTCTCTAGCACACTTAAGTCGTAACACACTACTACTTTCACGACACATCCCAGCTCAATACACTCGCAACACACTCTCAAACTCGCACCCTTCTTCAACACACTCTACGGACGCAACACATACCTCCCCAACGCACTGCAACACATTCATCAACACCCTAACTAACGCACTCCACTCGGAATACTCCCAAACACTTTTAACCATGACACATACTCAACACAATTCGCCTCAACACACCTTAAGCATTCTCCAACACACCCAATCACAACACACTGCCATAAGACGTACTCAACACACCCTTCCACAGCACACTTCAACGAAACACCCAACCGTAACGCACATTTTCCAACACACCCCATTCGCAACACGCAATCAACACCTCCCACTACAAAGCATATACCCTTCAACATACCCCAACGCAACACAGTTCAACACACCCCAACATACCCCTTTCTTCAACATATCCCCTCACCCTAAACACTCCCAGCACATCCCACTTGCAACACACTCGAACACACTCCATCATAGCCCTTCCTCAAACATGTATTTCACCCTCAACACACTACAAAGCCTTCCACACGCAACACACTTCAACAGTTCTTCTTCCAACACACCCTTCTCCCTCAACACACCCCAACACACTCTCAACACACACTAACACATCGCATCCGCAGCATACCTCAACAGAGACCACCTCAACGCACCCCAAGTCCCCCTTTGCAATACACCCGAACGCAGCCCCGCCCTCCCTCGCAACACACTCCGACATTACCCTCGCCCACCCCGCCCTCGCCCCCCTCGCAACACACCCTATCACCCCTCTACCCCACCCCCCACCCCCGCAAACCCTCGGCAACGCACCACCCCGCCCCCGCTGCTTCATAATCCTGGACGTTAATCGATCGCCCATTGAAGTATTTCTGAATAGTCAATCCCGAGGCAATATGCTCCTGCTGATGATGATGATAGACACTGCTGCTACTAAGATTCCTGTTACTGTTACTGGTATTCCTGTTATTCCTACTGCTACTATATTCATGTTACTGTTAATACTACTACTGTTATTGCTATTGTTACTATTACTGTTATTACTATTACTGTTGCTATTAATTGCTATTACAACACTACAACAACAACAACTACTACTACCATTACTACTACTATTACTGCTACAACTACTACAACAACAACTATTACTACTACTACCATTACTACTACTACTACTACTACTACTACTTCTACAACTACTACTACTACTACTACTACTACTATACTGATTCTGCTACTACTGCTGCTTCTGTTGCTAATGGAAATACGACTGCGCTGTAAATCACTCTAGACACTCCGTCACACTACTTATCATTAGCCAGAATTAAAAGCGGGATTTATTATGCCGAAAGAAATATGGGTTTGCCTGAGGTCGATTTGGGATACATCATCGTCATCAACAGCAGCCTCAACAACACTATCGTCATCATCATCAGTAATAACATCATTTTCACTCGCTAAACTTGTCATATACATTCATTCACACACACATACTAACATACATATACACATTTTCATACATACAGAGAAACAACAGCACCAGCACTTTCATCATCATTATCATCATCATTCTAACTTTCAAATAGCATTACTTATATACATTCATACATATTTCAATACATACATACATAAAAAACGTTTATTCATACATATATACATACATACATACATATTTACAAGCACAGACACATACATTACAAGCATTCATACACACAAACATTCACATACACTCACAGCAGCAAACCCCTGAAACATACAATACATATACTTCAATACATTCATACATAGAAAACGTTCATTCATACATACGAACATACACACATATTTACAAGCACAGACACATACATTACAAGCATTCATACACACAAACATTCACATACACTCACAGCAGCTAATCCCTGAAACATACAATACATATACTCACTCTCTCTCTCTCTCACACACACACACACACACACACGTCGCCCACCGAAATGACAGCAGCAAATCCTTGATACATACACTCGTCTCAGTCCCCGGCGCCGCGACCAGTCACGAACAGCCGAGTGACGTGTTCCGAGCAGCTCACGGACACGAGGGACGGGTGGCAGACAGGCGGCGGCGGGAGAGGGAAGAATGAGGAAGAGGAGAAATAGTAGAGGGATGAGGTGCAGGGGAGGGGGGGGGGGAGTTGAGAGGAGGAGAAAGAGAGAGAAGGAGAGAAGAGAGACATGTAGGAGGAAGAGAGGAGAGAAACGAGAGGAGATGGAAGGAGAAGAGAGAGAGGACAGTTGAGAGGAGGAGAAAGAGAGGGAGAAGGAGAGAGGAAAGACATATAGGAGGAAGAGAGGAGAGAAACGAGAGGAGATGGAGGGAGAGGAGGAGAGAAATAGACAGACAGACAGACAGATAGATAAGTAGACAGACAGACAGGAAGGCAGATAGACAGGCAGACAGGTAGGCAGACAAAGACAGACAGATAGACAGGTAGACATATAAACAGGCAGGTATGCAGACAGACAGAGAGGCACAGTCACGCAATCAGATAAATAAACAGGTACGAGACAGGTACACAGACACACCTGGACTCGGCTCGATCAAGCATGCAAAATATGGCGGTCAATTTCCTTTACTGCGAGTTTTATTTTTATTTTTTTACTTATTTATGAGACTTGTTTTTCTTCCTCCTTTCTCTTCCTCCTCATTCTTCTTCTTCTTCTCTTTGTTCTTTCTCTGCAAATTATGTCTTTCTTTACTCCTCCTCCTTTTTTATCTCTTTTATTCCTTTACCTTCTCCTCCTTCATTTCTTTCCTCTCTTCCTCTTACACTTCTTATTTTTCTCCTCCTCCTTTATTTATCTCTTTTATTCCTTAACCTCCTCCTCCTTCATTTCTCTCCTCTCCTCCTCTTACACTTCTTGTCTATCTCCTCCTCTTTCTTTTTTTTCTTCCTCCTTCTCCATTTACATCCAATATCCCTTCATGGTATATCATTTCCATCTATCGTTTCTCCTTCTCTTCCGTTCTCCTCTTCCTCTTACACTTCATTTCTCTCTTCTCACTCAACTTCCTTCCTCATCTCTCGTCTCTTCCTCCTGCATATCATTTCTCTCTCCTCACCCTACTCCTCCACTTTACTCCTTATCCCCCTGCACCTCTCCCCTCTCCTCTTTATCCTCCTCCTTTCTCTTCACCCTGTACTTCTTCCCTCTCCTCTTTCTCCTCCTCTCTCCCCATCCCCCTGCACCTCTTCACCTCCCCCTCTACTCCTCTTCCTTATTCCCTGCACCTCTCCCTTCTCTCCTCCTCCTCCTCCTATCCCTCTCTTTCTCCTCCTCCCTTCCTCGTCCAGCAGGGAGTAACATGATGGGAAATAGCCGCACCCAACCTCTTGCCCCGAGCCGAGTCTCCTTTGTTTACGGCGAGCATACGTGGACGCGTCACGGATCGCGCGACTCAAATCACTTAATGAACGCGGCATTGTTTGCGCGGGGACTGTCGCCACACCTTGGTTCTTGCGCTCCGGAGATGTCATGTGCGAACTGACTGCTGAAGAAGGAGGAGGAGGAGGAAGGGGAGAAAGAGGAGAGGGAAGAGAGGTAAGACGGAGAGTTGAGAGGAGCAGAAAGAGGCGAGAGAAGAGGAGCAGGGGAGAGAGGAGGAGGAGAAATAAGAGAGATAAGAGGAGAGAAACGAAAGAGGAGTTGAGAGAGGAAGAGGAGAGAAAAGTTCGGTTTGGGGGTATAATTCGTGTTTATTTTCCTTTTTTTTCTTTAGCATAAGAACGTAGGGAGTCTGCAAGAGGCCGGTAATCCTAAGCAAGGCGGCTCACCCAACCTAACCTCACCTAACACCATCCATGAATTTATCTAGCTTTTCTTGAAGGTATCTATCGCACTGGCAACAAAAGAGCAGTTGGTTCAGCAAGAAATGAGATTATATAAACATTAATGTGTGTGTGTGTGTGTGTGTGTGTGTGTGTGTGTGTGTGTGTGTGTGTGAAAGCTACATTAATATTTATATAATCATTAATAAAATAACATAAATATCCCATGAAGATAATATGCATATCACCTCAAACACAGAGAGAGAGAGAGAGAGAGAGAGAGAGAGAGAGAGAGAGAGAGAGAGAGAGAGAGAGAGAGAGAGACTTGTCACCTTCACCCAATTTTTGACCTGTTCCTCTTTCTATCGCTTCTTGGGTCCTCCTTGAATCTTCTCGACATTTGGACACTTTACTCTGCACTGAGCTCTGTTCCCCATACACTTTTCTTACAGACATTTACTTTTCTGTATACTTTTCCATACACTTTTCTTACAGACATTTACTTTTCTGTGTACTTTTCCAAACACTTTTCTTATAGAGACATTTACTTTTCTGTGTACTTTCCCATACACTTTTCTTAGAGACATTTACTTTTCTGCTTACTTTTCCATACACTTTTCTTAGAGACATTTACTTTTCTGTGTACTCTTCCATACACTTTTCTTAGAGACATTTACTTTTCTGTGTACTTTTCCATACACTTTTCTTATAGACATTTACTTTTCTGCTTACTTTTCCATACACTTTTCTTAGAGACATTTACTTTTCTGCTTACTTTTCCATACACTTTTCTTTGAGACATTTACTTTTCTGCTTACTTTTCCATACACTTTTCTTAGAGACATTTACTTTTCTGTGTACTTTTCCATACACTTTTCTTACAGAGACATTTACTTTTCCATACACTTTTCTTACAGAGACATTTACTTTTCTGTGTACTTTTCCATACACTTTTCTTAGAGACATTTACTTTTCTGTGTACTTTTCCATACACTTTTCTTAGAGACATTTACTTTTCTGTGTACTCTTCCATACACTTTTCTTAGAGACATTTACTTTTCTGCTTACTTTTCCTTTGTTTCCTTCACTTTTAGCCTACTTTTGGTCTCTCATTTCCCTTTTTTTGGCCTCATTTGTTTTCTTTCATACTTTTTCATTCTTATTTCTCCCCCCCTCCCCCCCCCCCTCACTTTTGTTCTACTATAACACTCGTTCTTTCTTATTTCCGCCTCTTTTCCCCCTTCATGAGTCCCATACATTATCATAGCTTCCTCAATCTACCTAATTTATCAAACGGGCAGATTCTGAGTACAAATTTGTGATCATGGTTGTTAATGGAGAAATTTGCAACAATCACGTTCATCTTTTAAGGTTGCTGGATACCTTGCCTATTAATTAAACCGCGGATATATTGGTAAAATCTGAAAATATTCTTAAAAGTGCAGCTGCGTCACCAAAGTATACATTTACCGCACGTTGAACCCCACACATACCTTGCCTATTTAGACTCGTTTTGATCTTTACACTCTTTCCTATGATATTCCGAGAGGTGTAAAGGTTAGTAAAATACATATATGATACTACAAGAGCAGTTGGTTAAAAAGAAAACGAGATATTGGCACGTTAATACAACCCTAATGAATACAGGGTAAGTCATATGCACTGAAACTGATGTAAATTGGTGGACTATTAAAAAAAATCCTACATGTTAGCCCGGGACACCAAAGTAAATATTTCCCGCAATTAGTAAAAGATCTATTGATTCTACTACTTGGCGTTTGTTCTAATCAGCACAATAGGTGATATATATATGACAAGACTAGCCCCCAATACCAAATCAGCACAATAGGTGATATATATATGACAAGACTAGCCCCCAAACACCAAATCAGCACAATAGGTGATATATATATGACAAGACTAGCCCCCAAACACCAAATCAGCACAATAGGTGATATATATATGACAAGACTAGCCCCCAATACCAAAATAGCACAATAGGTGATATATATATATGACAAGACTAGCCCCCAAACACCAAATCAGCACAATAGGTGATATATATATGACAAGACTAGCCCCCAGCACCAAATCAGCACAATAGGTGATATATATGACAAGACGAGCCCCCAGCACCAAATCAGCACAATAGGTGATATATATATGACAAGACTAGCCCCCAAACACCAAATCAGCACAATAGGTGATATATATATGACAAGACTAGCCCCCAGCACCAAATCAGCACAATAGGTGATATATATATGACAAGACTAGCCCCCAAACACCAAATCAGCACAATAGGTGATATATATATGACAAGACTAGCCCCCAGCACCAAATCAGCACAATAGGTGATATATATATGACAAGACTAGCCCCCAGCACCAAATCAGCACAATAGGTGATATATATATGACAAGACTAGCCCCCAATACCAAAATAGCATAATAGGTGATATATATATATGACAAGACTAGCCCCCAAACACCAAATCAGCACAATAGGTGATATATATATGACAAGACTAGCCCCCAACACCAAAATAGCACAATAGGTGATATATATATGACAAGACTAGCCCCCAATACCAAAATAGCATAATAGGTGATATATATATGACAAGACTAGCCCCCAACACCAAAATAGCACAATAGGTGATATATATATGACAAGACTAGCCCCCAACACCAAAATAGCACAATAGGTGATATATATATGACAAGACTAGCCCCCAACACCAAAATAGCACAATAGGTGATATATATGACAAGACTAGCCCCAACACCAAAATAGCACAATAGGTGATATATATATGACAAGACTAGCCCCCAACACCAAAATAGCACAATAGGTGATATATATATAAGACTAGCCAACACCAAAATAGCACAATAGGTGATATATATATGACAAGACTAGCCCCCAACACCAAAATAGCACAATAGGTGATATATATATGACAAGACTAGCCCCCAACACCAAAATAGCACAATAGGTGATATATATATGATAAGACTAGCCCCCAACACCAAAATAGCACAATAGGTGATATATATATGACAAGACTAGCCCCCAACACCAAAATAGCACAATAGGTGATATATATATGACAAGACTAGCCCCCAACACCAAAATAGCACAATAGGTGATATATATATGACAAGACTAGCCCCCAACACCAAAATAGCACAATAGGTGATATATATATGACAAGACTAGCCCCCAACACCAAAATAGCACACTAGGTGATATATATATGACAAGACTAGCCCCAACACCAAAATAGCACAATAGGTGATATATATGACAAGACTAGCCCCAACACCAAAATAGCACAATAGGTGATATATATGACAAGACTAGCCCCAACACCAAAATAGCACAATAGGTGATATATATGATAAGACTAGCCCCCAACACCAAAATAGCACAATAGGTGATATATATATGACAAGACTAGCCCCCAACACCAAAATAGCACAATAGGTGATATATATATATGATAAGACTAGCCCCCAATACCAAAATAGCACAATAGGTGATATATATATGACAAGACTAGCCCCAACACCAAAATAGCACAATAGGTGATATGTATATGACAAGACTAGCCCCAACACCAAAATAGCACAATAGGTGATATATATATGACAAGACTAGCCCCAAACACCAAAATAGCACAATAGGTGATATATATATGACAAGACTAGCCCCAAACACCAAAATAGCACAAAAGGTGATATATATATGACAAGACTAGCCCCCAACACCAAAATAGCACAATAGGTGATATATATATGATAAGACTAGCCCCCAACACCAAAATAGCACAATAGGTGATATATATATGACAAGACTAGCCCCCAACACCAAAATAGCACAATAGGTGATATATATATGATAAGACTAGCCCCAAACACCAAAATAGCACAATAGGTGATATATATGACAAGACTAGCCCCCAACACCAAAATAGCACAATAGGTGATATATATATGATAAGACTAGCCCCAAACACCAAAATAGCACAATAGGTGATATATATATGACAAGACTAGCCCCCAATACCAAATCAGCACAATAGGTGATATATATATGACAAGACTAGCCCCCAACACCAAAATAGCACATTAGGTGATATATATATGACAAGACTAGCCCCCAACACCAAATTTCAGTACATCAATCATCTTAGCCACCTACCTTTGTTATCACGTGTCCTACGGGAATGGCAACAGGTTATCAGTAGTAGGTGGTAATTCTCTAGTCAAGTTCCTCTCCTCTTCCCTCCTTTAGTCTTCTCTTCCTTCACATCTTCTTGCTCTCTTCCCCTTTATTCCTCTCTTCCTCCAAGCCTTATCTTCCTCTCTTCCTCCACGTTCGAAGTGATGAAAGCAGGCGACCCGCGTTAGGAGCTTTGCACATACTTATCATTATTTTCCTTATATCACTCTTTTCAGGAATCTCTAGACTTTTCAATTGGTTCCTTATTCTTCCAACTACATTCACGAACACTAAAACAGCCCATCGTTCAGGAATTGTTAGTTATTTACGCAAAACAGTGGAGAGTTAACCATAGCGAACCACAAAGCTCAAATGTGGTTCCCTTAGCCAATGAACTTCGAGATGCGCAAAGAGAGAGATAATTATAGAATACAAAGGAAGAAAGACCGAAAACAGAGACTTAAGAAGAGATAGTACAAAGCGTTAGAGGTCTAAAATAAGGGGTAGTTTTGTCAAAGGGGCGTTAATTCCTGGTCCTGTCTATCCTACCCTGACATTACTCCTTCTCAACTGTTCTGTAGCCTATTATACTCTCGATAAGACATGTAAGGAAGAAGTTATTTAATTGTTTGGCTTGTAGTATATGAGCAACCCTGGCAGTCACCAATAAGAGTATAGTACCCCTTGACAGTCCACACTTAACATGATAATATTCCCCAAGTTTCCTGTGGCGTGGCAAAGCGAGGTTAATAAGTTACTCCCACAGATAAATGAAGTTCGCCTCTGTACAGTTAAAACAAGTCCACCTCTCCACAAATACAGGGCCATACACAGGGGGAAATGGGGAAGGTCAGACAACCCCCCCCCCCCCCCCCCATCTGCTAAAAGGTCCAATTTCTGAAAAAGTTAAAACGAAAAACTGGAATGGAAGGTCGACCCAGTTCCCTTATTCCCTGTAGCTTAGTAGAGACAGGTAGGCACAGGTGAGCAGGAAGAAAAAGAAGGAATAAGGGAAGAAGATAATGGGGAGGAAAGAATGAAGGGGAAAGGAAAAGGAAGAATGATAAAGGAAGGAAAAGAGTAAAAAATGACGTTCCCCTGTCCCCTGTAGCTTAGCAGAGACAGGCAGGTGAGTGGCACAGGTGAGCACAGGTGAGCAGGAAGAAAAAGAAGGAATAAGGGAGGAAAAAATTAAGAGGAAAGGAAAAGGAAGGAAAAGAGTAAAAAATGACGTTCCCCTGTCCCCTGTAGCTTAGCAGAGACAGGCAGGTGAGTGACACAGGTGAGCACAGGTGAGCAGGAAGAAAAGGAAGGAATAAGGGAAGGAAAATATTGAGAAACCTTGATAATGAGGAGGAAAGAATGAAGGGGAAAGGAAAAGAGAAAATGACGTTCCCTGTCCTCTGTAGCTTAGTAGAGACAGGCAGGTGAGTGGCACAGGTGAGCACAGGTGAGCAGGAAGAAAAAGAAGGAATAAGGGAGGAAAAAATGAAGAGGAAAGGAAAAGGAAGAATGATAAAGGAAGGAAAAGAGTAAAAAATGACGTTCCCTGTCCCCTGTAGCTTAGCAGAGACAGGCAGGTGAGTGGCACAGGTGAGCACAGGTGAGCAGGAAGAAAAAGAAGGAATAAGGGAGGAAAAAATGAAGAGGAAAGGAAAAGGAAGAATGATAAAGGAAGGAAAAGAGTAAAAAAGGCGTCCCCTGTCCCCTGTAGCTTAGCAGAGACAGGCAGGTGAGTGGCACAGGTGAGCACAGGTGAGCACAGGTAAGTCCACCTCTCGAAGACTTGTAAACACATTTTCTCTGGCCGAGCCGTGTGTTGGCACCTCAGACCCTCCCAGTGCCTCCGTGTTTTCCCGTGTGTGTGCCGTGCTAAGCCCCCAGGACACGCCCCGCCCTTAAGGATACCCGCAGGAGCCCTTAAGGATCATATGAGGAGAGGGACCCGTGCGTAGGACTCCCCTGAGGGCCGTGAGGAGGCCGTGAAGGAGGCTGAAGGAGGGGAGGAGGGGCAGCTGGTGAGGGGTGAAGCATTGCATTTACAGGTTGTTTTTGTGTGTTTGTGTCCATGTTTTAGGCTTAAGAGAACCCCCGTGCCCTTAGGATACGTGTAGGAAGCCTTAAGGATACCATGAGGAGAGTTAGGTGTCAATAGGAGCTTTCTAAGGAGTGTGAGAAGGGCGTGAAGGACCCCGTCTGGTGAGAAATGACACACGACACACATACTTTTCTTCGTTTATGTGTCATATTTGAACACATAGACACACATCACGTCATAGGATACATGTAGGAAGCCTTAAGGATCCCATGTGGAGAGTTAGCCGTCAATAGGAGCTTTCTAAGGAGTGTGAGAAGGGCGTGAAGGACCCCGTCTGGTGAGAAATGACACACGACACATTGTTTTCTACGTGTATGTGTCATGTTTCGGCTCCTGGACACACACCACCTCATAGGATACATGTAGGAAGCTCTAAGGATCCCATGTGGAGAGTTAGCCGTCAATAGGATCTTTCTAAGGAGTGTGAGAAGGGCGTGAAGGACCCCGTCTGGTGAGAAATGACACGACACACATTGTTTTCTACGTGTATGTGTCATGTTTCGGCTACTGGACACACACCACCTCATAGGATACATGTAGGAAGCCTTAAGGATCCCATGAGGAGAGTTAGCCGTCAATAGGATCTTTCTAAGGAGTGTGAGAAGGGCGTGAAGGACCCCGTCTGGTGAGAAATGACACGACACACATTGTTTTCTACGTGTATGTGTCATGTTTCGGCTTCTGGACACACACCACCTCATAGGATACATGTAGGAAGCTCTAAGGATCCCATGTGTTGAGTTACCCCTCTATAGGACCCGTAGGAGTGGCGTGAGAAGGGCGTGAAGGAGAAAAGGTCAGTCTGGTCACGCCTGGTTAGTGATGAAAGACACCATATAGGGGTTGACCATCTTGTATTCCAGCCGTTAACCAACCTCTAAGTACCTGTAGAATACGTGTGTGGTGAAGGAAGGCAGGGGAAGTGAGCAGAAGGGGCGTGTGAGGTCAAACGGATATGTTCTAAAGGGTCATAAGGTCATGTTTGCTGGCTGGTGACATTTGGAAGGGGTGGGTCTATATTTAAGTGTTTACCTGTAGAATACGTGTATGGCGAAGGAAGGCAGGGGAAGTGAGCAGAATGGGCATGTGAGGTCAAACTGATGCGTTCCGAGGGGCCATAAGGTCATGTTTGCTAGCTGGTGACATTTGGAAGGGGTGGGTCTATATTTAAGTGTTTACCTGTAGAATACGTGTACGGTGAAGGAAGGCAGGGGAAGTGAGCAGAATGGGGATGTGAGGTCAAACTAATGCGTTCCGAGGGGCCATAAGGTCATGTTTGCTGGCTGGTGACATTTGGAAGGGGCGGGGCAGAGGTCACTGTCTATATTTAAGTATTTACCTGTAGAATACGTGTGTGGTGAAGGAAGGGAGGGGAAGTGAGCAGAATGGGCATGTGAGGTCAAACTAATATATTCTTAGGGGTCATAAGGTCATGTTTGCTGGCTGGTGACATTTGGAAGGGGCGGGGCAGAGGTCACTGTCTTTATGTAAGTATGTACCTGTAGAATACGTGTATGGTGAAGGAAGGGAGGGGAAGTGAGCAGAATGGGCGTGTGAGGTCAAACTAATGCGTTCCGAGGGGCCATAAGGTCATGTTTGCTAGCTGGTGACATTTGGAATGGGCGGGGCAGAGGTCACTGTCCCCCATCAAGCTTTTTAATGCGAAAGGTCAGTAAAAAAAGATCCCTCAGCACTACAGGGTCACAAACACAGAGGCAAGGTTGAAGGGCAGGGCACGGAGTCAAGAAAGAACATTTTAATCTTAACTGATATGCATTTTATTCTCTATGGGCCCAGGTGTTGTTTAGGACCCACAATATGTACAGGTACACATGCAGGCAGGTAATCAGTGAAGTAGAAGGTAAGGTTTAAGATATGCGTTGATATAGATAAGGTTGTGCTTTCCCGGCAGTCTTAAAATGTGGTTATCTTGTCACGGTGGAGGTGGGAGGCAGTGTTTACTCTTGTGGCAGTGTTATCAGTGTTTGAATGTCGGGAAACTTTTGTGCTTTATCATCCTGCCTCCTTCTGTACCAAACTGTTTTTACCCGTGTGATGGAAAGAGCTTTGAGTAGCATGTTTTTGGGCTCAACAGTTTTCATTTTGTACCTCTTCAATTTTCATCCTGCCTCCTTCCGTACCAAACTGTTTTTACCCGTGTGATGGAAAGAGCTTTGAGTAGTATGTTTTTCGGCTCAACAGTTTTCATTTTGTACCTCTTCAATTTTCATCCTGTCTCCTTCCGTACAAGCTGTCTTTACCTGTGATAGAAAGAGGCAGAAGGATGAGAAAATACCTGAATGTTTTGTTTGTCTTAACCAGTTTTTATTTTATGCCTTATCATCCTGTCTCCTGTGTTCAAGCTACTTCTACCCTTGTGATGGAAAGAGTAAACAGGATAAGAAAAATATCCGAGTATCTTCTTCAGCCTACGAGTTTTCTTTTTTCAATTGGTTCTGTTTATTGTTAGCCAGGTGCGGAGGAGCCATAAAGCTGTCTCGCCTCCTTTTGCAACTTTCGCTTGTACGTATTGACATTAATTACACCTCTGCTCAATTTGTTCCATTCATCCCCTGCCAGTTTTTACATTCTCCATGACCCAGAACCGAACTTAATCCAACTTGTACGCATTGCACGGGACATAGCAAACGACAACTTTCTTACATGTTAGTTTATCCTACAAAGTCATGTTCTTTAAAAGCCAGAGAAGAGGAAAACGGAAAACTTAAACCAGTTATTTTTGTTTCAGTTGAGGATGAGAGAACCGTCAATGTAGTCTGGAGCCAACGCCACGCCACACCTCTGAGTACCATCACCTGTGTGGCTTGCCGAGGAAGGTCATCAGGACACAGGTGACACATGACATAACAAAGCACGGGGAAACCTCCAGGTGTGACTAATGAGTGTTGAGGTGCAGCTGAAACACCCTACCACCACCACCACAACCTTTACCACCACCACCACCCCAGTACCCGCCCGCTAACCGAACCCATGTTGAATCGCTTCAAGACAGCGCTATACAATGTGGTGGGGAGCTTTGACCCGGGGGATGGGGGCGCCCTGGGGGGATTGGGTCCTGGCGTCACCTCGGGCCTCCCCACAAGTGCGGTTACTGGCAGGGCCCTGACAGGCTCCTCGAAAGATAGGGTAAATATGTTTTTTCTTTAATTTTCCTGCCTTGTTCGTGTAGTCCCACATCCCTGTTGTTGACTATTTTTCTCCTCACCCTTCGCCTCACCACTGCTTCTGTTCCTCACTTTACACCCACTTTACAACCTGTTCGTGTATTCATAATAAATTTGTTGCGATTTACACTTTTACTTTACACTTTGGCTATAGCAATACTTTTTTTCTCGCAGATACCAATACTGATGTTATTGACCCGAGCCTGATACTGATATCGATAATTTTCACTAACTCCAAGTCATTAACAATACCCTCATGTATTCACCGGCACTGGATAGGGCAGGATTAATTATATTCAAAATTGTGCTGCATGTTGTTTTATTCACAATAGTTCCAGTGGTATTATGCTTCACCTTGCTCACATGGAGGTCATACGATACTTAAGAGGAAATAAGGCGTCTGTGTAGTGTTCGTCAACAAGTCAACAATTATCAAATCTGCTGCGATGATACAGTGTGATGGAAATTACTCTGACTCAAAATAAGCTAAAAAAAATCAATAATCGGCAGTATCAGCTTAAATATGTTTGTTACTGATGCCCCAAAAATCAGCTGAAATCACGGATACTTGTACCATTACACCTTCAATTTATAGAAGAAATGTGACAGTACTTAGGTGTATAAGACACATAACACTTGCATTGTGCTCGAGTGCAGTGCAACTCCCTCTGCTTGCTTTAGAGATCAGTTCAAATTACATGAAGTTCACGTTACATGACCTTGGGTGCATAACTTCCCTTTCCTTCGCCTCATCACTGCTTTCTCCTCAGCACCTGTCCTTCACTATTCATCTCCTCCCCTCCTTAACCTTCCCTCACTATTCATCTCCCCACCTTAACCTTCCCCAGTCCCTCCCTCACTCTTCATCTCCTCCCCACCTTAACCTTCTCCAGTCCCCCCCTCACTCTTCATCTCCTCCCCACCTTAACCTTCCCCAGTCCCTCCCTCACTCTTCATCTCCTCCCCACCTTAACCTTCCCCAGCCCCTCCCTCACTCTTCATCTCCTCCCAACCTTAACCTTCCCCAGCCCCTCCCTCACTCTTCATCTCCTCCCCACCTTAACCTTCCCCAGCCCCTCCCTCACTCTTCATCTCCTCCCCACCTTAACCTTCCCCAGCCCCTCCCTCACTCTTCATCTCCTCCCCACCTTAACCTTCTCCAGTCCCTCCCTCACTCTTCATCTCCTCCCCACCTTAACCTTCCCCAGCCCTCCCTCACTCTTAATCACCTCCCACCTTAACCTTCTCCAGTCCCTCCTCACTCTTCATCTCCTCCCGCCTTAACCTTCCCCCGACCCTCCCTCACTCTTCATCTCCTCCCCACCTTAACCTTCCCCAGCCCCTCCCTCACTCTTCATCTCCTCCCCACCTTAACCTTCCCCAGTCCCTCCCTCACTCTTCATCTCCTCCCCCCCGTTCACCGCTCCACTGCTTCCTTCTCTCCCCAGGGCCTGCGCTTCCCCTACACTCGGCCGCACTTCCTCCAGCTCGGCTCAGAGGATGAGATTCAGGTGACAGCCGACCACGCCATCCGCCCCATCATCTGCCCGCGGGACATATCAAGGCTGCCGTGGAACAGTGGCTATGCCGAGTGAGTGTCCCCAATTATAGGAGACTTTAACAGATTTAATTGATTTTCAGCTCCATTTAGTGATTTTGAATATTTGTACATCATAGTTTGTTTGTTTTTCCCCAATTGATATATCTCCCCTACTTAGATTTTGGGGTCACATATTTAGTTTGTTAATTTACATGCGACTGATGATAGTTTATAAATTGAATTTGATAGAATTTATGATAGACTGAAAGTTATTTATTTTGATCTTCTCTTGGAAAATGCTAGGGTTCCATGTACCATAATTCCAGTGAGTGATGATGTAGGTTTTTGCTGAAATGATTTTTTCTCCCCCCCCCCTCCGTCTGCCCCCCCCTACAGAACCATCAATGCAGGAAAGTCCAAGAAAAATGAGGACCAGGCAGTGGTGCACGTTGGCCTCCTCACCCGGCCACTCAGGCTGGACCGAGGGGCTCCCTCCTCCTCCTCCTCCTCGTCCTCATCCTCCAGCCCACAAGATGCCAGGAACACCACCAGCAAGGCGGAGCCAGTAGTCAACGGCCACAGTGAGGAGGCATCGGAGACGCCGCAGGAGAAGACTGTGTTGCTGCAGCCCCGAGGAGGCCAGCACCCCCTCTCAGCCAGCCCTGCCACGGAGCTGAAGGAGGGCTTCCCCCAGGCCCTTGGCGATGCCCCCCAGGACCAGACTAAAGATGGCCCCGCAGGGATAAAAATAGAAGAAGGGAGTGCAGAGCCCCTTCCTCATGAGCCCCCACAGCTCCCCCCAGTGGTCCACGTGTCGCTGCCCTACTACCTCTTTGGGGTGTTTGACGGGCACGCAGGCTGGGGGGCCGCCGTGGCCGCCGCCAACCAGCTCCACCACATCGTGCATGTAAGGCGGTGCTCTCAAGTGTGTCAGATGATGATGTCTTCACCTCTTTGTCTGAATGCATGAAGTAACATTTCCGGCAGCTTCTCATTTGACAAACACACTGGGAGGCAGCACAGTAGAGTCACTTCCTCTTGCAATGAAAACAGGAAGTGCGTTCTAGTTTTTGCTGACTCACTCAGCATTCATAATACTCTTGTGTGTAGCGTTGCAGAGGGAAGGTGAGCCATGGTGGATCCAGCTCTGGACAGATCCTCACAGGATTATTCCATCAAGGTTTTGTGAAGGCTTTGTTGTGATTTCATTGTGGAAGAGATTCAATAGTATGCAAATCATTCATTGTCAGCTTGAGGGCTCAAACAGCTACCCTCACTCCAGTCATTGTGCACTTCTCAGGATTTGTTGATTTAGTGAAGATATTTTTATTTAAGGCATGCATCCAGTGAACTAAATATTGTGTGGTTTGAAAAATTGGCTCAAGTGTGCAGGGTGAGGCCAGCCAAGCCTTTCACACATCCTCACAGCTTGAGTCATGCAGAAAAATACTGCTGAGTGAACTGTGAAGATAGATGACTGTCAGTGGGTGTAGACAAGTGACTAGGTCAGGGATTTATTACATTTATAGACTCAGTACTATAATGAGCACGGCAGCTGTATAGTAAATATTGCATCAAGACATTCATCTCGGTGTTCTCCATTCACTACCCTTTGCTCTGCCCTGCTCCCTGCTTTGCCAGTCTAATGATTATGGCTCAATTCATTGCAAAATAAGCAGCTTAGTTTTGCCGTTTATCCATACCATTTTGTAAGATTTTTTTTTTTTTTTTTTTTTTTTTTTATTTTTTTTTATGTGTGTATGCCTATAGCTCTGGTAAGCTTTTCTTAAGGGGCCTAGATGGTAGTCGGCCCCAGCCCGTGATGGCGCAAGCAAGTGTTTATAATGGCGCCATCTGTTCTTGGCTCATGCTGCCCCCCAGAACTCGACTTGATTCACTTGGACGGTTTCCTCTAGAGTCCAGGTTGATGGGTGGTCTTCAGGACAGGAAGTGGGTAGTTTTAAGCCACTCGGCGGTGATTGAAAAATCCGAGGTGGTAGCGTGAGGATTCGAACCCGCGTCGTCCATCACACGGTGAATGTGGGCCCAGCACACTACCACTCAGCCACCGCCTACCCTAAAGAATGGCATAAAACTATCTTATGCAGCTAATACTTTTGTTCATTAACCATTACATGTTTCAGATTAATTTTCTTTTACTTCTAAGGTTTCTGTTTAGCCTTGCCTCCCAGTAAGAGTGCCAGGTATGTTTCCTTCCCCATGAAACATCACTTCTAATACCCACCACTTGACTCTTGACAGGAGAAGCTGTGTGATGTGATCGACATTCTAATCCCTGACCCACTGGAGGAGAAGCTTCAGTCTCCCATCTGGGCCCCTGAGAGGGAGGTCACCATGGAGAGTGCAGTCACTGGTGCCCTTGAGAATGCTTTCTGGCAGATGGTGAGTTGGCAGCATTTGTCGCATGTACTGTTGCACAAAACTGGGCTCGCTCTTCCATCCACAATCCGATATTGCCTCCCCACTGAAAACAAACAAAAAACATATGCACATTTAACCCAGTAGCAGCGCGGATCATGTTTCTTAATGGTCCCTCTAAGCGAGAAAAATGTAAAAAAATCATCACTCACACAAACCATTTCATAACATATATCAACGCATTTGTGATCAGATTATGTATCATCTATTTTTGGGGGTTTATATCATGCCACAAATTTGGCCTGTCGCTGCTACACGGTAAAGCCACAAATTTGGCCCGTCGCTGCTACTGGGTTAAAAAAAGTGTTTGATGTACCTTCTCTTAACCACATTCACACCATTCCCGTCACCCCCACAGGACCACACGATAGCAGAGGACAGGCTCAGGTTCCAGCTAACGGGTGGGTGTACAGCGTGCGTTGGGCTCTTCATCCATGGCAAGCTCTTCCTGGCCAACGCTGGGGACTCGCGTGCTATCCTCTCCCTGGGTGGCGTCCCGCTCCCCATGTCCTTCGACTTCACCCCAGAGTCCGAGAACCAGCGCATCAGGAAGCTGGTGAGGAGTTAACGGAGGTTCTGCAGAGAGAGAGAGAGAGAGAGAGAGAGAGAAATAGGACAGTAATAGTGAAAATCAGTTGGCAGTCCTTCTTCTTCTTCTTCTTCTTCTTCTTCTTCTCATTTAACATCCATATTTTCCCTTTAATAAACAGTCACTCATCCATCTATAGCTTTCTCATCCTTAATATCATAATGGAACTCCTGCCTCACCCGACACTGCCATCCACAGGGGGCCATGCATCCAGAGCTCCTTGGCGGGGAGTTCACCCACCTCGACTTCATCCGCCGGCCTCAGAGGAGAGACCTGGGCAAACGGGTGCTGTTCCGAGACCACTACATGAGCGGATGGGCGTACAAGACCCTCACGCCGGATGACCTCAAGTATCCGCTCGTGTGTGGGGAGGGCAAGCGGGTGAGTTGGATGTAGGTGTGGAGTTAAAGGTGGATGTCTTTGTGTGGATGTGGGTGTGCAGTGATATGTGGATGTGGATGTGGAGTGTTATGTGGATGTTGGTGTGTAGGTTGGGTAGGCAGTTGAGTAATGCAGAAGAAAATCAAAATCATTCAAGACAAGTACCATTGAAACTTTTGCTGAATTGATATTATGCTAAATCTAAGTGTTATTTCATTGGTATTTTATGATTTTGTAATGGAAAGAAACACAATACTAAATATACATCTGATGACATAATGGGGAAAGGATCAAGCAAGGATCCTTCAGAGACAAAAAAGAATGTGGATTGTATGAAGGAGGGATTTTCTGAGGATGAGTTTATTTGTTGCTGCTGCCAGTGATGGGGTCGGAAGAGTTGGCAGGCTGCTGTTGGAGTTCTGTGTAAGATAGATGGTGAATATCTGAACAACCACAGATTTGCAGATGACGCATTCTTAATAGATGGATCTGAGGAAAGCTTAACCCGTCCTCTGCGATTGGCACGGATTTCGCCTTCACTGGTAGCCTGGTAACATACATATAGTCCCAGGTCTTTCTCTGCCTCTGTGGTTGATAGTGGAGTGTTTCCCATGTGGTATTGGTGTGCTGGGTATCCCTTCACTGGTAGCCTGGTAACATACACTCCCAGGTCTTTCTCTGCCTCTGTGGTTGATAGTGGAGTGTTTCCCATGTGGTATTGGTGTGCTGGGTATCCTCTCCCAAGGTACATTACTTTACATTTCTCTTCATTGAATTGTTACAGCCACTTTTTGCTCCACTCCTGTAGCCTAGCGATGTCTTCTTGTAGGAAATCCACATCCAAGGGGTTAATGATTGAAGAACAACACATGGAGTCTGAAAAAAGATCTAAAGACGAGTATGAATGCAGTGAAATTTTGGTTATTCAGCATTTAGTCCTGAAAATCCACAATTCGATAAAGTAAAATCTGAAATCAAAGGAAACTGCAGGTATTAATGTCGGTGTATACAAACATAACCTCTACATGTAAAACAACCACTACCTGACACTATTATGATCTTTCCCTGCAGAGTCGGGTGTTGGCCACTATTGGGGTCACCAGAGGGTTTGGGGACCACGATCTGAAGGCCCAGTGCTCGTCCATCCCCATCAAACCGTTCCTCACCCCAGAACCCGAGGTATTGACAGTGCTCTCTTGCAGTAGTCCGTGTAGCCACCATCATTGCTTTCAAATAGCACGAGCCCAGCAAGATGGTATCACTATAAAATGCTTGCCTGCCTCACTAATGGGCTGGGGCTAACCATCAGACCACATTAAGGAAGCCTATCAGTGTTGTAGACCAAATGTAAGAAAGGGCGAGACTAAACTAAGTATTTAAATGCATCTTCACTCCTGAATTTTTATTTGTGATTATTATTCTAAGAGATGAAGCAGGTAGAGAGGGAGGAGTACTATATGCTGCCCTCCTCCACCATGTATGTAGTTGTATTTACAGTATAAAAAAAAGAATGCCCAACGGTTTATGGAATAGAGTTGAAATGAAATCTGTCGACATGATGTATTTGTTAGGTTCATACCAGTGGCCAGAGCCTACCCGTTTGTACCAACCTAACCAACACAACACCAAGTCTATAGAGTTTGCTCGGATTCTGTTCCATCAACCCACAGATGTTTGATACTCTTTGACTGTACACTTCAAAAAAAAAGGCTCGGTGGTTTGTATTTTTTATTTATTTATTTTTTTAATGCAAATGAGACAGTTCAAGGGCTTAAAAAAATGAAAACAATAATAATGATAAAAAAAAATGCTACTTACTGCCCCTAAAAAGATCAGAGAGGAGTGGCCGAAAGAGAAGTTAATTTCGGGAGGAGAGATTGTTTGATTGTTTATACTGTACTTCAGTTTCATTATATTCCGTTTATCACCTTCCATTTCCCCTCCCCATTACTATGCACACCCTCCCCCTCACTCCCCTCCTCCTCCCCAAGGTGCGAGTGTTCGACATCGAGGCGGCGGAGCTCACAGACGGGGACGTGCTGGTGCTGGCAACGGACGGCCTCTGGGACATCACCTCCAACGAGCGGGCCGTATCCATGGTGTCCAAGTCCCTCTCACACTTCCCTCCAGACCACCACGACAAGCACAAGTACAGGTAGTAGGAGAGCAGCAGCTGAATCTCCTACTTTCACATTCTCTCATGGCTCAGTGTGTAGTCAGTGTTGTGTTGGTGTGTAGAATAGCCTGCCGCTGGTTGTTTAAGGGGGCTAGAGGGGGGCATTCCCTCAGTCAAGGCTCCCCTCAAAACCTGCCTTGCCAATCCCAAGATGTGCCACAACCGAGAGAGCCTGGGTTCGATTCCCGGGCGGAGTGGAAAAATTTGGGCGGCTTTTCCGATACCCTATGCCCCTGTCCACCCAGCAGTGATTGGGTACCAGGTATTGATCGGGGGTTGTGTCCTGTCTCCTGGGGTCTGTTCCTTTCTCCTATAATTCCTTCCCCTTCTGTCTCTCCGGTATATGACCACAGATGTTGCGCCGACTAAACGAAACTTTCCAACTTTCCCAAGACGTGTAGCTAAGATGGCTCTCCCGTCTGAAAAGTTGTCCTGCTCCCTAAGGAAAGTTGTAATTACTCTCCTTTTCATATAGATGAGTTTGATGGAAACATCTCAGCATCATTTTAGGGAGATGGGAAAGACACTCACCACCCTGAAGACCTGACATGCCCCTTCGAGAGGTTTTTCTTCCTTGCCAAAGAAAAAAAAATCATAGTATTCGATAATTAGAGATGAAGTTGGTTAACCCTTTCCATACGGTGATGCACACGTTGGCGTCACAGTACGGAAAGGGTTAAGAGGAATTGGAAGAGGATTAAGAGGTTCAGAAGAGGATTAACCCTTTCCATACGGCGACACAAACCTTGGGGTCACAGTATGGAAAGGGTTAAGAGGAATTGGAAGAGGATTAAGAGGTTCAGAAGAGGATTAACCCTTTCCATACGGTGATGCAAACCTTGGCGTTACAGTATGGAAAGGGTTAAGAGGAATTGGAAGAGGATTAAGAGGTTCAGAAGAGGATTAACCCTTTCCATACGGTGATGCAAACCTTGGCGTTATGGAAAGGGTTAAGAGGAATTGGAAGAGGATTAAGAGGTTCAGAAGGATTAACCCTTTCCATACGGTGATGCAAACCTTGGCGTTACAGTATGGAAAGGGTTAAGAGGAATTGGAAGAGGATTAAGAGGTTCAGAAGAGGATTAACCCTTTCCATACGGTGATGCAAACCTTGGCGTTACCGTATGGAAAGGGTTAAGAGGAATTGGAAGAGGATTAAGAGGTTCAGAAGAGGATTAACCCTTTCCATACAGTGATGCAAACTTTGGGGTTACAGTACGGAAAGGGTTAAGAGGAATTGGAAGAGGATTAAGAGGCTCAGAAGAGGATTAACCCTTTCCATACAGTGATGCAAACCTTGGGGTCACAGTATGGAAAGGGTTAAGAGGAATTGGAAGAGGATTAAGAGGTTCAGAAGAGGATTAACCCTTTCAATATGGCCGGCGTCACCATATGGAAAGGGTTAAAACATCTCAATATTATTCTTACCATGCATCATCATGAAAAAGAAGGCATTTATTCATCTGTTTTCATCCTTCTCATCACCTGCTATTTGTAAACTCAATAGCAGCAGGAAAGTGACGATGCTGTTGCCACGTCAAAGGTTGGCACGATCATCGCCAAATACAGTGGACCAGGATGTTAGCAACCCCCGACCCTTCATGTGTTTGGCAGTGCAGCTTTTGCCCACCCTAAGTTAAATTTGAAGTGACGCCTCTAATCACACATGTTACCAAAGGAAATGTGAAGTTGAATCGTTTTTGTTAAAGGTTTGTCGTTGGTCTCTATATGGTTGTGAAGTGTGGTAGACGCTTTCTGTGTTTAGTGGATAGTCTTTGTGGTAGTACGCCAGGGTCGGTATCATAAGACAGTTTGATTTCTCACATCAGGTATTTCTAAAGGCCAAAGAGTGGGTCAGTCGGGTTCTAATGAGTGTTTCTTTAGGTTTATGGTACAGAGGAAGGCTCAAACTACCACCAGGGTCATAAAACTACTCCTGGAAATGCCCAAAACTCCTACGAAGGCCTTGTCAAATATGTGAACTTGGTCGACGAAGCGTTTGGCAATACCACCCTAGGTTTATTGGTTGTCCGGGTGTGTTCATGGTGGTTGTGGTGCAGGCTGGTGCTGATGGATGACTGATAGGCTTGTTATGGCGTGTTTTGGATGACTGATAGGCTTGTTATGGCGTGTTATGTTGCTGTTTTAGTTGTGAGGAAAGAGTGTTGGTGTGTGTGTGTGTGTGTGTGTGTGTGTGTATGCATGCTTTAATATTCTGCATGTATGTATGGGTGTGATGTAGAGAGTATTTAGAGTTAGGTTTAAACAGTTAACTTACCATCTGAGGGTGCGTAGAGACTTTATGTGAGTTAATAAGTGGATGAAGGGCTTTGATATTGGTGATGTTAGTAAGGCTCTTGAAGTGAAGGAGCAAGATAGGGCTCATTGAAATTTGATTAATCTACTTAAATTCAAGCTTAGTAAAAGATATTGGTAAATCAAAATAGGGCTCATTGAAATTTGATTAACCTACTTAAATTCAAGCTTAGTAAAAGATATTGGCAAATCAAAATAGGGCTCATTGAAATTTGATTAATCTACTTAAATTCAAGCTTAGTAAAAGATATTGGCAAATCAGAATAGGGCTCATTGAAATTTGATTAATCTACTTAAATTCAAGCTTAGTAAAAGATATTGGCAAATCAAAATAGGGCTCATTGAAATTTGATTAACCTACTTAAATTCAAGCTTAGTAAAAGATATTGGCAAATCAAAATAGGGCTCATTGAGATTTGATTAATCTACTTAAATTCAAGCTTTGTAAAAGATATTGGCAAATCAAAATAGGGCTCATTGAAATTTGATTAACCTACATAAATTCAAGCTTAGTAAAAGATATTGACAAAAAGAGCTGTGGATGAGTGGAATAGTCTTTGTTGTGTGTCAAGATGAAACACAGTTGGCACATTCAACAAACACAGATCCATTTGCCATTTGGAGAAAGTGAGAGAGAGAGAAAGAGAGCTTGAACATTACTAGATGCAAAAAAAGACATTTGGCTCATGTTTCTTGTGATAACTCTTCAAGAATCATGACGTCACACGGTTGAGGGAGGCCGCCCACAAGGTCACTGACAGTCATTTTCAGTAGAGATTAAAGTAAAGTGCAGAACAGTGTACTAATTGTATTTCAAGGTGACCCAAAAACGAACTTAGGGAGTGATCACGGGTACCCCAAAAAGACTTCAGTCAATATCATCTTTTTCATTTTCCATTCCACTCTCCCGTCTTCCTCCACTGACGAGCCTTCTTCCTCACTCCTGCCTGGCTATTCTCTGTTGTTAACCAGCCACCAACACCTCTCCTCCCCCCAGGTACACCAGCGCGGCTCAGGACCTGGTCATGGGGTCACGAGGCAAGCTGCGGGAGCGTAACTGGCGCACCAGCGATGACAAGCACGCCACCATCGACGACATCTCGGTGTTCGTGGTGCCCCTGCGACCCTACCAGGTGGAACACCGTGAATGGAAGGCCAGGCAGGGGAGGCCCCCTGCGGGTGAAGAGACCACTGCAGGCAATAAAACAGGAGCTTCAAACAATGGCCACATGCCTCCCCTGGTGCCCTCAAGCAAACAGGACAACCCTGAAAGCTTGGCCTCTGGGAAACACAGCGCGCAGGACGGGCTGACCACCTGCATGGAGGCCTTTGACCTGCACCCTCAGGAGGACCACTTCAGGAGTGAGGGGGACGCGGCACAAACAGAGGGGGGCGAGGGGCCGGCGCAGGGCCCAGACACAGCATAGTGCCTGGGGGGCGGCTCCGGGGCTGAGGGAGCCAAACACTAGTCGTGTGTCTGGGCCACAGTCTGGCGCCTCAGCCTGCAGGGGGGTGGGGAGAGGCTAGGGGGCACCCAGCATCACTTGTTTATACAAACCATTGTTGCAGCAGAGAGAGAGAAAGAGAGAGAATTCTTTCCATGAACAATTTCTTTTTACCAAAGAATTGTTATGTTATAAAATATTTATTTACAAATATACATGAGCAAGCTTTCACTAGTGTGGGAGTGTTCTTCACTGTCTGGGGCGAGGGCCGGAGCCCAGGCCAAGTGTGGCTCAGCTTGTCCTCAAGAGGACCACTTCCTTGTATAGGTTTTTTGTCTCTGGATTCATGGGGCAGTTTTTTTCTGGTCATGTTGAGATCATATGAGGCACAGGCAGCCAGAGGCTTCAAAGATAAACACACACACACACACACACACACACACACACACACACACACACACACACGCACACAACCACTTCTCATTCCACTCCTTTGGCCATCACTGCCCACCTAGACACACCACACTATGCAGGCGCAGGCACAGACTGCCAAGTATTTATTCTCAAGCAAGAGGAACGGAGAGGGCACGGTTCCTGTCTCCAACCCTCAGTTGTATCATAGAGGCCGTGTGGGATCCATCCCTCTCACAAGAGGTGGGTGGTAGGATTGCTCATTTACAATGCCATTACACATGATATAAATTTTTAGTAGTGTGTGTTTAATGAAAAGGAAGGTTAAATATGTACATACATGTTTGAAAGCAATATAATAATGCACATACAAAGACCAAGGAATGGAACAAAACATGCACTCACACAATAAACAGAAACACACCTGCACACTCGTGGGTCTGTACGCCCAGACTCCTGCGAGAGTCCCTCAGAAACTCACTGTGGTGTTGCTTGCTGTGTTGGCCGTGGACACCTCACGGCTCACTCAACTGGAATCGGGTTGCTGTTCCAGGTGTTGCTTCTTGCTGCTGCTGCTGTAATGGCGGGTGACTTCATTAACTGGTGGAGGTGGAAGAGATTTGTAGGGTTGTTGGGTAAGGCACTGCAATTTTGATGACACCCAGGTCTCAAGGAGGAATGTCGATGATAAACATCAGGGTCAAAGTGGCCAGCAATCTGTGCAGTGCCCAATCATGCTGCTGTGTGTTGCCGTTTGCCTCACCTTGATAACACCTCATCCTCCATCGGTCAAAAGTAGTGTTAGAGCTGCCTTTCTTTGCCCCACAATGCCAAGGGTGATGCTGGTGTTGGCAATACATTCACTATGGCGCATGGCTGCTGTGGTGAGCCTGGCCAAGATGGGAACCAGACCGTGTGGGAGGACCTTTGGAGACCTAATTAATGATCTGTGGACTCGTGCTTTCAACACTAATGCAGACCCTTGTCATGTCAGAAGTGAAGGTAACGACACACAAAAATTGGTCTGGCATTGTGGTCGTGGGTGGACGGGAGGCTAACCAGTTAACCCGGTAGCAGCGACGGGCCAAATTTGTGGCTTTACCGTGTAGCAGCGACGGGCCAAATTTTTGCCATGATATAAACCCCCCAAAAATAGATGATGCATGACCTGATCACAAATGCGTTGGTATATATTATGAAATGGTTTGCGAGAGTGATGATTTTTCTCCTTTTTCTCGGTCAGAGGGGTCTTTAAGAAACGTGATCCCCGCAGGTACTGAGTCAAATAGCCCATCTGAAGACATGTTAGATTAGACTTGTGTTCCCATAGGTCTTGCCTTGTCTGTGGGGTTATGGAGGATACTGTTATCAGCAGCAATTAAATAACTGTGTGGTCAGTAAGGCTTGGTGCCTAATTAACAGAATGCGCCAATAATAGACAGTGGATAAAAAAAGACGTGTGAAGCCGAGGTACAAATACCTTCTAAGACAGTTGACTGAGAGGTGTGTGTTGCTCAGCACTCGTTGCCACTTTGTTATTTATATTTATTGTAGGTTTGAGTGAGGGAGGGAATGCATGTGGCTCAGATTTAAGGGTACTCCGTCTCAACCTTTATTCTCTCATTTGGCGGTGTGTAAGAACGACCGTGGATGCTGTCTGTCTTGGCTATTTGTCCTATTTCCTTCACTGTTGATGATTGTGGTACTCTTAACATTTTCCTTCAGTGTGTTGATTATTCTCTCATTTGGCCGTGTGTAAGAACGACCGTGGATGCTGTCTGTCTTGGCTATTTGTCCTATTTCCTTCACTGTTGATGATTGTGGTACTCTTAACATTTTCCTTCAGTGTGTTGATTATTCTCTCATTTGGCGGTGTGTAAGAGCTACCATGGATGCTGTCTGTCTTGGCTATTTCCTTCACTTGAATTTTATGGTACTCTAACATTTTTCTTCAGTGTTTTGATTATTACTCATCATCATCATCGTCATCATCGTTTAACATCCATTTATTCCCTATGGTGGGGCTGGACGGGATATGAGCCTCCTCCACTGTTGCCGGTCCATAGCCATTTCTTCCTTATTCATTATCACTGTCTTCTAAATTGCGTTCAGGGTTGTGGTTCCATCCTTGCAATGCCCATCTTCTATCATCCATTTCCGAGTACCGTTGAAAAAATGTCTGGTATTGTTACTTTATTTGTTTTCATATTGTTATCATGTGTTACTCTGATTATCTCTTTTTTTCCCATGTTTTCCTGATTAGCTAAGTTATGATGTGTATACTCAAGCTTTGATATTGGTTATTTATTGTAAAGAGTGGCTTGTACTGTCATGACATTCTGCCTATCTCTATGTGTGTGTGTGTGTGCGTGTACGTGTGTTGGTGCTGGATGTGTGTGTGTGTATGTGTTGGCTGGGTGTACGGTATGTGTGTTTGTGTGTGTGTGTGTGTTGGGTGTACAGTATGTGTGTTTGTGTGTGTGTGTGTGTGTGTTGGCTGGGTGTACGGTATGTGTGTGTGTGTGTGTGTTGGCTGGGTGTACGGTATGTGTGTTTGTGTGTGTGTGTGTGTGTGTGTTGGCTGGGTGTACGGTATGTGTCTTTGTGTGTCTGTGTGTTGGTGCTGGATGTGTGTGTGTGTGTGTGTGTGTGTTCTTGGGTGGTGGCAGCAAGGATCATCGCCAATAAGTCATATTTATGCACAACTATTTATCTTTGTTTGTATTCCAAGGAGCCACAGTCATTCCTATGTTTAAAAGAATCTATGTTCAATACCTTCACCAGCTGTGGGTGTGCGGGATATAAGCGGCTCTTTACTTTTTCGTTGTTGATAATTACATATATAGTATCCATGTTTACAGTATTTATATAAAAGATATCTATTGTTTTCATAATACAAGGGCAGGGAGAGATATATGTTGCCTCTTCATTTTGGCAATAGTATACCTTACATAGTATAGATGCATTTGATTAATATTTCTCTATGTTCAATAATACTGTTTTGATTTGAGTGTGTGTGTGTGTGTGCGTGTGTATTTACCTAATTGTGAAATACAGGAAAAGAGCGTGTGTGTGTGTGTGTGTGTGTGTGAGAGAGAGGTTTGTGTGCCTGGTATGGTCATTAATCTTTAGTCAAATGCTGGACTTAAATGTAACCAGTGCCGGAGAGTTCTGTAACTGGGGCGTACAGAATGTTGGGTGCTAGACAGAGGCTGACCACAAGTAAGTCCACCCAACCCACCCTGACCTCCACTGTTAACTGTGACCCGCTGTTTAGATGCCTTAAACCCTCCCAGCTTTTATGTCACCACCCTTCATGGTTCCACATCTCATCACCTGGCAATGGAGCTGGATTGATAGCCTTAATCATTACACACCATTGCACTTCAACTTCCTTATCGAACTATTCAGATACCATACCAGTTTGTAACCAAGTGGCTCATTGTTGCATTCCCCACAAACCAATGCACATGATTTTTATTCAGCCTGTCATTCAGCTCCAACACATCTTAGCCTGAATTCTTAAACGTATGGACACCTCAGTTTGCCCATGTGAAAAGCCTCAGTTGTTCAGGTTTTCATGGATTGTTTGGTGATCCTAGTGGTAGTTTTACCCGACATCTTCAGCATGAATGGGAAAATCACCAATGAAAACCCTGTTAATCATATCTGCGGCCTTGGGAAAGTCAAGATGGGAGTCCTGATACATTTAAGAATACAGACCCTCATACCTTCAGTCACCAGTGAGTAGGTATGCCTCTCACCATTCACATCCATTACAGCCTTAAATATACGACTCCGCATGACCTGGTGTGTATTGCTTAGTGCTAGGACATAAGTCACTGTAACTCGCCACTCACATCATACTCAGGGCATACAGCTACTCTGGGGGATGACAATACATTTTATGGACCATGTTTTCTATTGAAGCACACTAGGAAGGGGCAGAGAGGAACCAAGAGTGCAGTGGTGGGTTGGAAGAGATATTTGGCTCAAGGGATTTGTATATACGTAATCTTTCTGGATGACGCAGCATCGACCACAGCAGCAAGCCACTCAGCGCCATGAAAGACTATTGATGTCAGTGCTCAGGTCACCTACTGCCATCACAGCATCACCTATCCTCCATGACTTAAGGAGATAATTGTCAATCACAGCAGCGAACCACCTCAACCCACTGTGACATGCCTATTGACTTCAGTGCTCAGGTCACCCACCATCACAGCAGCTCAAAGCAACCCTTCTCCATGACGGCCAACACACACATAGCAGCATCTCATACTCATTGCTCACCACCATATTAGCACCATGGTAAAAGAGTGCCAATCCTTGCAGTGCCACATAGCAGACTTGGCTGTGTCCTGTGGGTGGCGTGAAGTGTTCTCTAATGTGGTTTTGGTTCAGTGGTGAGTGGAGTAAATGGAAATGAGGCTCTATTACTTTGGTGAATGCTGTGGTGAGCGAGTGTCTAGTGTGGTAACGTGTATGTACCAAACACCCACTTTGCCGAGTCAACAGTTGAAGTACTTGCAAGATGTATCTAATTTAAGAGGGAAGTCACTTGTTGGCTGTGAGAATTTATAATAATAATTTTTATCAGTACATATCTTTTGTTTGGCAAGAAGGGTTGAGGTTCAGCCCTTGAATAAATCTGCAAGTGTTGAGCCTCCATAACCTTGCCTAAGCATATACTGTTCCTTAGGGCAAACTGTATGCATCGTGTAGCCAGCAGTGTTCTATAAGCTCATGGGGGGCTGCAGAGGTAGCATAGCGGGGCCACGGGCGACAGGTGAGCAGCACTGTCATGTAATAGCATCATCATTCCAAGACGGTTTGTGTTCCAAAATGAATGATTTTTAATAGTGTGAAAAAATAAATCTTTTGTCAATACTCAAGTTTGATAAACAAAGACTACTGTAATGGTCCATTCATTACCAAATATGTGCTTTTACTCGGTTTCTTATGCTTGAAGTAAACGGCCTTGAACAGGGATTGATGAGAGATGTGTAACAAGCGGTTTTTTTTTGACGCCCTTGCACTGCCTCCTCTGCTGTAAAAAAAGGTGTTGAGGAAAGAGTTCCGAGGCCAGAGGAGGGCTCCCTAAGGCGATTGATTCTGAGGCATGTGCAAGAAGCAGTAACCAATGGGTGTGTTGATTGGCCTCACACTCAGAGCTCTTAGACAGGCAAAGAGACTATATAATCTTATGTTAGGACGTGTAAAGTTTCCTTGGGTGTCTAATATCAACACATGAATATTAAGGATGAGAGAGGGAGTCTTCCTCAGTGTTACTTCTTGCGCCCTGTTTGTGGAAATATTAAAAACACGACATACAAAGACGGATTTTATTGGTATGTCTTTATTGGCGGGGACGAGGGACTGCTTGGGTATTTGTGCGTCCCTCGCCGCCTCAACGCGTGCTGGAGGTGCATGGCGGTGGTGGTGGTGCGTAGTGGAGGGTAGCGATGTGGCAGCTCCTCGTCTCAAGTTTCTTCCAGCCGTAACACCTCAATTGAGTTTATGTAGCGGCCTTCACTGCACTTAAGACTGAGAACTGCACTGCGACTCCCAACACACACACACACACACACACACACACTGCCCCCAACCTCTCAAATCATAACAAAACACAAACTCACATCAACGTATATACGATAAATAGACACACACGGACACACACTCCACACACACACTAATACATAGGGACGAGGTATATGGAAAATAGCTACCAGAATGCCTATCTTTACCTATGCCTCCGTCCTACCTTGGAAATCACAGCCCGGCAGACCACGGGGATCCTTACTCACTGATAATTATAATAAGGCTGATATGTACCTTACCTGGGCGTTATGGGGCAGTCGGTGTGTGTGTGTAGGGGGGAGGCTTGATTACTGTTTATCTGAAGGGGGGCTAGACTCTTTATATAAGGGAGCGGAGTTACCATTTTATAAGAAGGTAAAATTTAATAAGGGGGTTAGGCCATTATATATGCAAGGGCTACGTTGGCATTATATATGAAAAGATAGGTTTACCATATATTTGAAAGGGCTAGGTTACCATTTATAGAAGATAAGTGTTAGTATTTGATAAGGGGGGAAAGTTAACATCTCTATAAGTGGGCTGTTACCATTTTGTATGAGGAGATCGGCAACCATTTATTTCAGGGGGATAGGCTACCATTTATAGAAGTGTTGCTATTTAATAAGGAGGCTATGTTATCGTTTACTTAAGGGGGCTAGTAGGTTACCGTTAAATGAGGGTAGGTTGATGTTTAGGTGAAGTTAAGTAGTTTGAAAAAAGGTTAGTGGCCAGGAATCAGAACATGACACAGTATCCCTTTTTTTGACCGCCCAGGAAAGGTAAATTCTGGCCCTTGTCTATAACGTATCCGAGTGACCCCAAACACTGAACAATACCCATAAGAACGAAACGGCGCGATATAACTGAATGAATGACTAGCTACCCTTAACACACACGGCACTTCTATACTTGCCATGGGTTGACCAGAACAGGACCCTACAGCAGACCACATTCGTATGACTCAAAAACTACGAAATAACGACAAGAAACACATCAAAACAAACGAAAAGAATGGAATACTATGAAATACTGATACTATTCCTGGATAACACACACACACACACACACACACACACACACACACACACACACGTTTAGTCTTCAGCGGATGGCGTCTTTATCTTCGTCAGCGCCTCCAGGAGTTCGGTGGAGTTGTGATGCTCCCCAAACTCCCTCTCACGGTGCTCATACAGAACGCCCTGGCTGCCTGGACCCAGGAGAAACACGCCTGCAAAAGAAGGTCTTGCATGTAGTGACTGTCAACTTGGTACTCAATTCTAAGGGACTTGTAAACATTTCACGCCCAAGCACACATTTGACAAGGCTTTCGTAGGAGTGTTGGGCCTTTCCAGGGGTAGTTTTATGGCCCTGGTGATCGTTGACAAAGTAATATTCGTGACATGGACGTGATAAAAGACTAATGACAACCCGATTACTCTCCTCTTCGGCCTTTGGAAATAGTTAAGGTGATGGGCGAAAGGGTCTTACTCGTATAACATCGACCTAAATGTACGTAGTTACTATATACAACTCATACGAGATTAGCGCACTACTCTATAACAGTAATTGAAGCCAGTCTGTTTTCGTTAAGTATCGTGACCATTAGTAAATCAATAGTTATGGGGGTAATATACATGAAGGTTGTACTCACTCCCCAGCAGCGATCCATCCCCCTTCAGGTTGCCCTCCACGCCCTTGTTGCTGGCACGCCGCAGGTTGCTCCATACACTCCACCGCAGCATCCCCGTCAACAGCATGCGGCGCTCCTCGGGGCCGTAGAACCTCCGCTCCACGTCAAGGAACAGCTCGCCGTCGAAGAAGTTCCTGAACTCTTCGGCGCCGAGCTCTTCGTGGAGGACAGCGTACAGGGGGACTCTCTTGGCCTCAAAGTGTTCCTTGAGGCTGGAGAGGGCCTGTGCCTCCTAGGGTAGAGAGAAGAGGTGGGCGTTAGAGGTGGGGTTTGTACGAGTATAAGCTTCTACTACTACTACTACTACTACTACTACTACTACTACTACTACTACTACTACTACTATCCTTTTTCAAGACTCAGAAGTTGGATTAGCATGTAAATAACTGTTTTTTCCCTATAGACCATTCAAATAACACACCAACACCCAGACACACCCACCCACACCTACACCCACATCCTACCACCCACCCTCTACACCCACATCATAACCATACCCCAACAGTCTAACACCCACACCCCATCACCCTAACACACCAAGGGTCAAAGGAGGCCCTGATAACACCCATAGTCACACTCTCCCTCACATCTACCACGCCCCCCCCCCCGCCCCCCCCACACACCAGCACCCTTTCCCCCCACACACCCCATCTCTTCCCCCAGCACACTCACCTCCCTACACAAGGATCATCCAGGCCGCCTCACAGCCATGACCACCGCCCCTCGCTCCCTCCACAGGTCCAGGCCAAGCAGGTCCTTCCCCGAGCCATCCAACCGCTTCAAGGGCGCCGCGTTAAGCCACTCTGCAACCCGAAGGAGAGACAGGTTAGTGAAAAGTTGATTGATTGATAGTTTATTGTTGCAAGTAAAACAACAATGGAGAAGGGAGGAGCAGGCCATCCCAACCCCCAGGCAGTAGAGTGGGATTATACAACTATGGATACATGTGTTAGAAGATGCAAAGTTTAGGAAGAGATGTAAATTCAAGGTAATGTCAATCACACTGTTCCATATTTAACGTTACCCCACGTCTGATAGGTAGAGGCAAGCAGTCATTGTTCTGGTAAGCATACGAGATAACATTTAAGTTGGAAAGGTTTTCTATACAAAGCACCAATGACTGAAGCGATTCTTTTACTCTATCCTCAAGTCCATTTATTCTCTATAATAACAACATATGAAATTAGCAATACAGCGATTCCTTTACTCTGTTCTCAAGTCTAATTCTCTATAATAACAACATATGAAATTAGCAATACAGCGATTCCTTTACTCTGTTCTCAAGTCTAATTCTCTATAATAACAACATATGAAATTAGCAATACAGCGATTCTTTTACTGTTCTCAAGTCTATAAGGTCGTTTTATGAGACACTTCGCCGCCCAAGAACACATATTTGACAAGGCTTTCGTAGGAGTTGTGGGCATTTCCAGGGGTAGTTTTATGACCGTGGTGGTAGTCTGACCCTTCCTCTGTACCGTGAACCTAAAGAACCACTCATAAGAACCCGACTGACCCCCTCTTTGACCTTTAGAAATAACTTATGTGGTATGGCAAAATGTCTTGTAATGTCAGCCATGTTTTTGGGTGCGTGAGTGAGTGCGTGTAGCCAAGCTGTTGTTCATTGTTCCCCCCCACTCAGCTTGACATTAATGGAGCATGTGTGTTGGTCTGGCAGGAGCTGAGGAATTTAAATGTGTCAGTTTTATACCGGGGTCATTATAATCATATCGCGTGTGTGTCATGGAGGGAAGGAGCAACGTTGCCAGATTGTCGTACTCTGCTTCCAATGTTTGCCGATTTCCGACCACAAAACTGCTTTCATCACCCAAATAACTGCCTTTATATATGATTATCGTTTAAAAAGTTAATTATTGGTGTTTCTTGGCAACAGTTATGGGCCAGAAACAGATGAATACGCGGCTCTGAGTACGATAATCTGGCAACCGTGGGAAGGAGGTTGAGGAGGGCGGACATCTAACAAGTTTTATTATGTGGGTTTGTGAAGGTTTTATGTCCATGCGTGAGAATTCCATGAAGGGTGTTGAGTTTTTTGTGTGGGTTTTATTTCTTGTTCCTGTTTTTATCGTGTGCGTGTTAGCAAATTGGGGGTTAATAGATTTTTGCATCGTTAAGTCGTGACGTGCATGGCGTATCGTGTGTGCGTATGTGTGTGTGTGCGTATGTGTGTGTGTGTGCGTATGTGTGTGTGTGATATTTATTAGACATTTTCACGCATGGAGGAGAGAATTAAGCGAGCAAGTGTTTGGTTATTTGACGTGCTATGGCGAGGGGAGGTGATTTATGGAGACTTTTAAGAGGGCAACAAAATTATCGAACACTGTGATTTATGGAGACTTTTAAGAGTGAAACAAAATTATCGAATACTGTGATTTATGGAGACTTTTAAGAGTGCAACAAAATTATCGAATATTAAGTGATAATTTGAGGGAGTGGATATTAGAAGTGATGGAGTATGCGTTTGGTTGTCAGGTGTTGTAATGAGGAGGGAAAGCAAACTGATTAGGACTTTTACGAATGCAACCAAATTATCGAATAAGCTAATGCAACCAAATTATCGAATAGGCTAATGCAACAAAATTATCGAATAGGCTAATGCAACAAAATTATCGAATAGGCTAATGCAACCAAATTATCGAATAGGCTAATGCAACCAAATTATCGTAAAGGCTAATGCAACAAAATTACCGTAAAGGCTAATGCAACAAAATTATCGAATAGGCTAATGCAACAAAATTATCGAATAGGCGAATGCAACAAAATTATCGAACAGACTAACACAACAAAATTATCGAACAGACTAACACAACAAAATTATCGAACAGACTAACACAACAAAATTATCGAACAGACTAACACAACAAAATTATCGAACAGACTAACACAACAAAATTATCGAACAGACCAAGACAACAAAATTATCGACTAGGCTATAACGTGATAATTTAAAAGAGTGGATATTAAAAGTGATAAAAAGGAATATATATTTGGTAGTTTGGTTTTTGGTTGTAATGAGAAAGTAAACTGATTAAGACTTTACGAATGCCACAAATTATCGAGTATATAAATGAGAAGTGATGCTTTGAAGGTCAGTGTGGATATTGAGGTGATAAGGAGTGGATGTGCGTTGTTGTCAGGCGTGATAAGGAGAGGACAAGGTTACGTTGGGGGCATTAGAGACAGCAGCGCGTGACCTCAGTGCTCATCTCCGTGTTATTGGTAAAGGAGGATATGTGATGCTGGTTATCAGACATTTACAGATGCAATAAGTACTAAGTTATATTCCAAAAGACGAGAGTTGATATTAGACATGTTGAAGGGAGATGTTTTATAATTATTACTATCCAGCTTAATTATGTAACTAAATAAATGAGTCTTAGTGATCGTTGAAATTGAAAACACTGCATGCAATCATTTCCACCCCCGAGAAAGCTTTGTCATCCACGCTGTCACCCACCCACCTGCCCATTCATCCACTCCTTTACTCATACATCCGCGCCTCCATCCAACAAGCTCCACCACCTCTACTCATCCACTAACTCCTTCACCCTCATCCACTAACGGTAGTCATCCATGCACACCCTCATCCACTAATTTGCTGCTCTGTTCTCCCTCTCCCATGCTGTCACCCGCTCATCCACTCACTTTCCCGTTTATCCACTTCCTCACTCATTCCCCACTAACTATCATTAATTTGGTCACCCAGTCACCCAC
Source organism: Eriocheir sinensis (assembly GCF_024679095.1). Lineage (NCBI taxonomy): Eukaryota > Metazoa > Arthropoda > Malacostraca > Decapoda > Varunidae > Eriocheir > Eriocheir sinensis. The sequence continues at coordinate 8,317,171 of NC_066571.1, forward strand.
TTACTAAACTCTCTTGATTTCTATTTCAAACACCCTCATCCCAACCGCCTAATACAACTCTTTATGAGCACTCTTTTCATTCCATCATTAAACTCTACATTTCATTCACTTCCCTTCACCAATACGCTATATAGTGAAGTCACCCGGCCATCCAATCATCGACTATCTAAACTCTTATTTCTGTGACCCTTATCCAGCCACCTCGTCATATCACTCACTCCGATACCTTTTAGAAACACTTAACATCCCATCCACCTTCATTCTTCTATACGTTGGTCATCCAGTCAAACACCTCAATAGACATTTCTCACCCTCACCCAACCTCCTCATCAAATCACTCACCCGTCGTGGCGCGCTGTGGGGTTGAGGTCCATTGCAGAGGCCGGTTGCAATAAGCTAGGAAGCCCGTCAGAGCCCCCGTCAGGAGCCACGGCCAGTTGCCCACCATGACGGAAAGGGACATACTGCCCGATGGTGCCCGAGCGAGCGAGTTTTATCTGGAGGAGAGAAAGGAACAAGATTAGATTCCGCGTTCTGAAGCTTGTGCTCGAGAGGACATGAGCAGCAACGAGAAGAGAGGGAACGAGAGAAGATAAGGAAAAGAGATGAGGAAATGAGAGATGAGGGAATGAGATATGAGGATAAAAGATAAGGAAATGAGATGAGGAAATAAAGGATGAGGAAAAGACGTGAGAAAGAGATAAGAAAATGAAAGATGAGCGAGAAAGGAGGGAAAGAGAAATGAGATAATTAGAGATGAGGAAACGAAAAATGAGGAAATAAGAGATAAGGGAAAGAAAAATGGGGAAATGAGAGACGAGGAAGATAAATGAATGTCTTAAAGAGTATACAGTTTACTATAATAAGCCTTGCTCTGATCGGGAGGGTTATTGCTGGCGATGACGAGACCAGCTCATGATCAGGCCGTGGTGAATAAAACACACACACACACACACACACACACACACACATCCATCACCCTCAAGGTCAAGCAGCGATAAGAGTGTGATTCAGAATACTTATAAGAACCTCGTTGCTAATGAAGAACACACACACACACACACACACACACACACACACACACAAGGAGAGAGAGAGAGAGAGAGAGAGAGAGATGCCACTCATCATATCCTTACAAGGGAAGTGCGTTAGTGCATTTGCAAACCATCACAACTTGCAACTTTCTCTCTCTCTCTCTCTCTCTCTCTCTCTCTCTCACACACACACATAGCTTCTTCTTGTGACCTTCATAGTTGATGCACGAGTCAGAGTTATATAAATCACAAAACGACAAAAACAAAAT
>NC_066571.1:8323473-8335973 GCF_024679095.1 Eriocheir sinensis
TTAGCCCCACTCATATGATTTTTTCCTATCTTTTCCTCCACCGTTCATCCACCTCTTCCCCTCGATGTTTTCCCCTTCCTCCCCCCCTGCCCCACCACAAAAAGAAGTGAGCGCGTATTATCCTCCCCTCCAGTTCGAACGGGATCTTAGAAGTCGGAAAATGCGTCACCGTGGAACTGGATAATCCTTGTTATCTTTTTTATTTACCTATTTTATTTATTTACTTATCTTAATTTTTGTATGGTTTTCTGTATTTTTTATAAATTTTCTGTATTTTTTGCATTTTTCTGTATTTTTTATAATTTTTTTTCTATTTTTTTTCATTTTCTGTATTTTTTATTATTTTTCTGTATTTTTTTTTTACATTTTTCTGTATTTATTTATCATTTTTGTTTTGTTTTTATTTTCGTTTTTTTGCATTTTTCTGTATTTTTTTTTTGTTGTTGTTGTTTTTTCCATATTCTTGCGTGAGTGTTTTCTTTTTATTTTTGTGTCTTTCTGTGTCGTTTTTTTCTCTATTCCCTTAAGAAACTAAGAGTCTCCTCCTCCTCCTCCTCTTACATATACTTTTTTTTATCCCGTTTTTATCAGTCCCAGTTGTTCCTGCTTTTTCTGTTTTCCCTTCCTCGTGTTTACTGTTATTTTTGTCTCTCCTTTACGAACAATGTGCCTCTGTCTCCTCTCCTTATGTCTTTTTTTCCTACTAATATTATCCCCACTCATCCAGTCCTTCCATGTTGTATTTTTCTATGTTTTTTATTTACCGTATAGAAGGCAACTCAAGGCCCCCCCCAAAAAAATAAAAAGCCCGCTGTTTTTTTTTATCTCGTTCTTCGATTAATTTTCCTATTTTTCGTCTCTCCCAAGGTAGGAAAAGACAGCCTCCTCCTTCTTCTCTTCCTCTACGACTTTCTCTCCTGTTGTCGCACGCATTGATCAACTCTCTCCTTGTTGGTTGTTGCTGTGTGTGTGTGTGTGTGTGTGTGTGTGTGTGTGTGTGTGTGTGTTTTCTCCGCTGTTTGTCCATTTGTTTTCAGTCCCTTCAAGAAACTAACATCGAGTCTTCTTCTTTGCTTTAATAATATTCCCACTGTTTCTCTTTCGCAGGCAACCGTTTTTGTTTTTTTTTCTTCACTTCTCAACTTCGGAAGAAAATAACCGATAGCGACCTTCTCCTCTTTTCTATATATCTTTTATACTCGGTTGCTTTTCGCCTTCATCCAGTTTTACCTTGTTCTTTTTTCTGCTTGTTTTTAGTTCATTTTATTTCCACTTCCATAAGACACAAACGAACAGCGAGACATTTTGATTTTTTTTATACCTAACGCTATTTCCCGCAATTTTCCACTTAATATTTTTTTGGTTGCTTCGTTCCCATTTGCAGAGAGAAAAAAAAAAGAATGAAAATAATCAGATCCGGATCATCGGGTTGCCTTGTCTTGTTTTGGTGCGGTCTGAGGTACTTAATTTTTTTCTTCTGCTCCCATTTCTTGCACTCCGCTACGCTGCACTGCCTTGTTTTGGTAAGGTCTGAGGTACTTAATTTTCTTTCTGCTTTCATTTCTTGCACTCCGCCATCCTTCACTGTCTTGTTGTCGTGAGGTATGAGGTACTTAATTTTTTTTTCTGCTTTCATTTCTTGCAGTGTGAAAAAAAATAAAGTGAGTACCACTGTCTACGTGTCGATCCTTTTGTCTGTACCCAGCGACCCAGACAGACCATGGAGGTAGGATTAGGATAGGTTAGGTTAGGTTAGACAAACGGACCTAAAACTACAGTGCTGCTCTCAAGACCTTTACACAGGATCAGCTTTGTAAATCCCCCATCCTGTTTCCCTTTTCCCAGACACCCCGGAGACGCCCGTTCCTTTACTCTGACTCTCTGCTCCCTGGAAGCTGCGCGAGGTCAAGGGATGCAGCAGGCTGACGCACGTCCGTTAGGCAATCACAAGTCATGCAAGCTACGGGGTGAAAGGGGGAGGGAAGGAGGAGGAGGAGGCGGGTAGCAGTGCCCAGACATTGCAAGAGTGTACTTGTGTCAGCGCCTCAATGACACAATCTCGGCCTCTCCCGCCCAACAAGGCCCGTGCACACAGTTCCAGTCAGTCTGAATCTTGGACCCACGAGACAGCCGTATTACTAAGCATTTCGTCGCCCAAGAACACATATTTGACAAGGTTTCCGTAGGAGTTGTGGGCATTTCCAGGAGTAGTTTTATGGCCCTGGTGGTTGTTTGACCCTTCTACTGTACCATGAACCTAAGGAAACACTCATTAGAACCCGGTCTATCCCCTCTTTGACCTTTAGAAATAGCTGATGTGAGAAGCAAAAGTGTCTTATATCGCACAATGGGTTTCCAGAGAGTGTAGGGCGTCCATTTGTGAAGTACAATAAAACTAAGTCAAGGTTAAGATAGAGTTAGCGGCATACCCTATAGCTGCACGTGGCTCCGGTGCTCATCTCCGTTACAGTGGCCCTGGAGCTTGTGGTGGGTAAGCCCATATCCCCGAGACACAGGGCCAGTGTGACATCCGGGACACCACGGCTCACCTTCCCAGGTTTCCCCAGTGTACCCATTTACCGACACACCGATAGGGAGAATGAACAGCTGGGTGAGCCGCACGCCGACTGCCCAAGCTGGGATTCGAACCCCGGCTCACGGATTCGGAATTAGGTATGTTAATCATCGCACAACGGAGGCGTTAAAATTAGTTTCGTCCCAGGAAATTATTATTAGCCAAAAATAATGGTAAAAATGAATTATGATTATTATCCCTAGACGTCGATATATGTTAATCATCGCATCACGGAGGCGTAAAAATTAGTTTCGCTCCAGAAAATTATCATTATCCAAAAATAATTATAAAAATGAATTATGATTATTATCCCTATACGGCGATATATTTAAGGCAGCTACACGTCGTCACACTACAGTTTCCTGCCAATTATATCCAGTTGGCGTCACGTGAGCCCAAAACCAAAGCCGTCTGGAAGGTCAGTCTTTAGTGTGTCACGTGTAACAGGTAGGGCGAGGCTGCCTGTCTCCCCCCGCTGTGAAGGCTTGGTAACAGGCAGGCCGCAGCTTCCCATCCCTGGTTTAATAGCTACTCGTACCCTGTTATCGCTGATGGTTAATGATTTTTGACGGGTCTCACTGTACAGTCACACATGAAAGGGAATGCTAAGCGGAGGTCCAGGAGTTAAATTTCTTAGCAAGGACTTCGTGTTGAATTATAATATAGACTAATCGTAATCATAACGGTCCTAAAGTTATACAATTACAAATAAATGGAGCAGCAAGTAGCGGGCTTTTTTTTCCATATTGTTTTCTTTTTTTTTTACGCCCTTACACTGCCTCCTCTGCTGTAAAAAAAAAAAAAATGTAACATATACCAATACACACACAGTACGACACCCATACACTCACACATACAGACATTCATGCACACACACAAACACACACCCGTGCACACCTCAGTTACGTTATGTTTTGATACACCTTTAGAAGTAAGAAGACCTTAAGTATCTATAAAAGTACAAGTAACTGACCTATCTTTCGGCCACTCGTCTAACTCTTTTAAGGAGCAGTGAGTTGCGGGCTTTTTTTTCACATTTGTTTAATTTTGTTATGCCCTTGAAGTGACTGCTGTAAAAAAAAATAATAATAATAAATAAAAAATAAATAAATAAAAGATAAATAAATAAATAAATAAATTAAGCATTCTTTTCACTTTAAATTTGAAGACTGGTCGTGCATGACTTGTTCTCACATTATTTGGAAGTTGGTTCAAATATGTCACATCTAGAAAAACAAAAAGAACTTTATTGTACCTGAGAAGTTCTGGAAAGTGGAATCCTATGACCATTTGGCTTTGATAGTTATCCGTTATGATTGTTATGCTCATTTGGTCTCCTGAACGTATAAGGCTTCATAGTTATGCGATATATTCGTTACACAATGAGGTTTTTTAACACCTCCCGGAGCTCATCTTTAATCCTAGAATCTAGAGTCCGGGTTGATAGGTGGTCTTCTGGACAGCATGTGGGTAGTTTTAAGCCACTCGGCGGCGGCTGAAAAATCCCAGCTTGGTGGCACCGGGCAGGGATTGAACTCACGTCGTCCTGAACGCGGCGCCGTCACGCTATCCACTCAGCCACCGCCTCCCCAAAAAAGTATAGCAAATAGCAAAAGACTTCCGTATTCTCTTGGGTCATTCATTCTGTTCGTGGTGACGCTGCAGGTTCACCGTTTTTCTTCCCCAGGTTCCCGAGAAAGCTTCAAGGTGAGGCGAAATGTCATCACCCGGCGCGGTTTGTCTTACACACATCCCCAGTGAATGAATGAAGGAGAGCGAGAGGAAAACGAATTCAATTAAGAAACGTTATCTAGCATCTATTTTTATATCCTGGTGCTGTTTGTCCTACACACATCCCCAGTGAATGAATGAAGGAGAGCGAGAGGAAAACGGATTCAATTAAGAAACGTTATCTAGCATCCATTTTTATATCCTGGTGCTGTTTGTCTTACACACATCCCCAGTGAATGAATGAAGGAGAGCGACAGGAAAACGAATTCAATTAAGAAACGCTACCAAGGATCTATTTTTATATTGAAGATCACGCTGTATATTTTTTTTCGTACCCAAGATCGTTCGTGCAAGCGACTCACACCCCGTCCCCCTCTCGGCCCCTTCTCCTTATTGTTAGCCAGTCCAAAACTAGGAAACATTAGGGTTAAAAAACGCACAGGTCGCATTTTTCCACGTTTTTTTTCCCATCTTAGATCATTCGTATGACTCCAAGCTCTCCCCTCCTCCCCCCATCCCCCCGCCTTCTTCGCCTCCAAATTGTTATTCAGGTCCAAAAGCAGGAAGCACGAGGGATAAACAATGACACGTGTTCCTTTTACAGATTGTACTTGCATATATTTTTTTCCTATTTTAAGATCGTTCGTTTAAATGACCTCCACATTATCATTCCGTTCCAAAGCAAGACACATTAGGAATAGCAAATACGTCTTTTTCTTTCCTATTACAAAAGAAATAAAAGTACCATATATTTTCATGTTTTAGATCGTTCGCTGTTGTGACCTCCCCCCCCCCCCCTTCCCTCCCTTCACCTCCTTAAAGTCCTCGTTATAATTCCGTTCCAAACCAAGAAACTATGGATAACAGACATGTTTCAACCCTATTACAAAAAGTATCATATATTTTCCTGTTTTAGATCGTTCGCCGTTGTGACCTCCCCCCCCCCCACCCACACCCACACCCACACACACACACACACACAAACACATTCACAGCCTTTTACTCCTCGTTATAATTCCGTTCCAAACCAAGAAGCATTATGACTACGTTTCTTCCTATCACAAAAGTACCACATATTTTCCTATCCTGGATCGTTCGTTGCCTTCCCGTCCCTTCCTTTTCCTTAATTTCGTCGCCCTTTCCACTCCATTCCTACTGATTGTGTATATCCAGTCATTTCCCTTTTTTTATTTTACCACCTCTTCCATTTCCTTTGCCTTCCCGTCCATTCCCACATCGCTTACCCCTTCCCCTCTCCCCCCTCACCCCAACCTCCATGTTGTTAGTCATATCCAAAGCAAGAAACATAAGAAATACTAAATACGTTTCTTTCCTTTCCAGAGACCACCTAGAAAAACAACAACAACAGCAACACAAACAGATCCTTTCACCCACCACCACCCACTGTATGAAAAAGGGTTGACATTTTAATTGCAAAAGCTACAATTATTGCCCAACCCAACCCACCCGACGAGATACAAGTCAACCATTGCCCAACCAACCCCACCCAACGAGAGACAACGTAATAGCTACCCCGTTTCAAATTTACTACTCCCAAGTTCGTGTATTTGACAAGGCTTTCGTAGGAGTTTTAGGCATTTCCAGGAGTACTTTTATAACCCCGGTGGCAGTTCGACCCTTCTTCTGTGCCATGAACCTAAAAGAACACTTATGAGAACCCGATTGACCTCCTTTATGGCCTTTGAAAATAGTTGACTGGAGAGGAGGAAGCGTCTGGTTGCACAATTTGACAAGGCTTTCGTAGGAGTTTTAGGCATTTCCAGGAGTACTTTTATAACCCCGGTGGTGGTTTAACCCTTCTTCTGTGCCATGAACCCAAAGAAACACACAAGAGAACCCGATTGATCTCCTGTTTGACCTTTGGAAATAATTGATGTGACAGGAGGAAGCGTCTGATTGCACAATTTGACAAGGCTTTCGTAGGAGTTTTAGGCATAACCCTGGTGGTAGTTTGACCCTTCTTCTGTGCCATGAACCCAAAGAAACACTCATGAAAACCCGATTGATCTCCTGTTTGACCTTTGGAAGTGGTTGATGTGAGAGGTGGAAACGTCTAAGAACACCGAGCAAAGTTTATGCATTTATCAAGGCGACACGAATGAGTGAGCGGTTGGTTCCCTTCCTAATCCCGTCCACTTGATCGCCACTTCCCTTCTCGCCCTGTTAATCAATCCTACCCCTTCACTTCCCTTCCTTAACCATATCCTCCCCTTCCTTTACCGTCCAGCTGGCCACCCTTCCGTTTGTTTTGTTTTTTTTTTTTTTTTTTTTCGTCTCCCCCTATTGCGCCGGTAGGCTTGCTTGAGGGGCCTGGATGGTATTCGGCCCCACCCCGTCATGGCGCAGGCAAGTGTTTATAGTGGTGCCATCTCTTCTCTTTGATCGCTCTTTCCTTTCCAATTGTTCAGATCATGTATATATCAAGTCCTATCCCTTCCAATTACCATTCCATCGACTTACCTTACCTTCCCGTCCCTTCCTTTTCCTTCATTTCGTTGCCCTTTCCACTCCATTCCTACTGATTGTGTATATCCAGTTCTTTCCCTTTCTCTTTTGACCATCTCTTCCATTTCCTTTGCCTTCCTGTCTCATCCCATATCGCCTACCACCCCTTCGTCCCTTTCCATCCCTCAAACTATATATAACCACTCCATTTTTTCTCTTCCCGTGATATCCATTTCTTTACCGTCTCATCCCCTTCCCTTGTATATCTGTTCCTTCTCTCTCCCTTCCCGCTGCAATCGTCAATTTCTATCACTCAAATTAGCCACTTCTTTCTTTCTTTTCCCTACCCTGTTTCACCCTACCCATACCCCGCCCTTTCCCTTCTTTTGCCATCTCATCCCCTTCCTTGACCTCTCCATATCTTCCCATTCCGCTTTGTTCTTTATCGTCTCTTTAACCGTTTCTTTCTTTCGCTTCCCACCCTCTCCTGTTTCACTCCGTCCATCTGACCATCCCTTTCCTTCCATTAGCTTAACCTAGTCTCCCATTACCGTGCCGTTTCGAGCGTCTCCAGTAAACACACACAAGGAAACGGCCGCCCTGAGTCAACACACACACGCAACACACACACAAGGCCTCCACAGTATACCCCTCAGTCCCCCGTCTCAGCCGCAGCCTCAACCTTTTCAAGTCGTTTCCTTATCTCTTGAGTTCATCTGAGGCCGAGAAGGGATAGTGTGAAGGATTGTTGTGAGCATTATAGGCATTACTACTACTACTACTACTACTACTACTACTACTACTACTACTACTACTACTACTACTACTACTACTACTACTACTACTACTACCACCACCACTACCACCCCCTACAATCATGATAAGCCAACTTTTTCTACCACTACTACTACTACTACTACTACTACTAGGAAGGAAGGAAGGAAGGAAAACAGGGAAGGATAAGAGGAAGAACAGGAGGAAAGGAAGGAAGGTAGACAGAATAAAATAGAAAAATAGAAAAAGAAAGAAAGAAGGAAAGAAAGAATGATAAACTAACCTCTACTACTTCTTCTTCTACTACTACTACTACTACTACTACTACTTCTACTTAACCTTGATCAGCGCCTGCCACCACTTGATTAAGCTGATCATCAGTACTAAGAAGTCAATGAAGCTTATTGGCTGAATGACAATGAGAGAGAGAGAGAGAGAGAGAGAGAGAGAGAGAGAGAGAGAGAGAGAGAGAGAGAGAGAGAGAGAGAGAGAGAGAGAGAGAGACCTTCCTTCCTTCTCTCTCACATCAGTATTAATAGTTGTTTGAACTTTGACGGTCTCTCTCTCTCTCTCTCTCTCTCTCAAAATATTCGGCGTCATTGTCTTAATCTGTTATTTTTCCTTCACATAATTTCGTCAAATCTTTCTCAACGATGACAAGTTTACAAAAAGAGAGAATTATTTTTCATATATAATTCTCCTTTTCATGGTACGTGTGTGTGTGTGTGTGTGTGTGTGTGTGTGTGTGTGTGTGTGTGTGTGTGTGTGTGTGTGTGTGTGTGTGTGTGTGTGTGTGTGTGTTAGGCGCTGTTTAAGGCAACTCCACAAACTCGGGGTAAAGTGTTGTCAGCTGAGCAAAGAAAGAAAGGAAGCAAATACAGAGAAAAAATGTAGAAGAGAAAGTTGGTCAGGCGTGTCATTATGCAGTAGTAGTAGTAGTAGTAGTAGTAGTAGTAGTAGTGGAGGTATCTTTTATATGTAGTAGTAGTAGTAGTAATAGTAGTAGTAGTTGGTCATGTTCTTAGAGATAATTGCAGTATTGATGATGATAATGATAACGATGATGACGATGATGATAATGATAATGATAATATAAAGGAAGGAAGGAAGGAAGAATGAAAGGAAGGAAGGTAGACAGAATAAAGAAAAAGAAAGAGAGAAAGAAGGAAGGAAGGATAAGAGGAAGGATGGGAGGAAAGGAAGGTAGACAAAATTAAAGAGAAAAAAAGAAAAAGAAAGAAAAAGAAAAAGAAAGAAAGAATATAACATAGGAAGGACGGATAGAACTCTTACTGAATACTGATGACAACAATGCATAAAAAGATGTAGATAATATTATATAAAAACAAAAGTTAATGTAGAAACCGGTCTCCAGGTGCGAGGTAATTCGTTAGCGAGACAAATCTAACCTGCACCTGTTGACTATGTGGAATGCGGATCAGGTGGACTCAAAACAAGGTGGAATGAGAATGATGTAGAGAGCGGGTGAGGTGAAGTTAGGAAAAGATGGAGTACAGATAAGGTGGAGTGAGTGAGGAAGAGGTGGAATGAGACTGAGGTGGAGACGGATGAAGTTAAGGATATGTGGAGTACGGAAGAGGTGGAATGTGGGAGAAAGTGGAATGAGGAAAAGGTGGAGTGAGATGATAAAATGGAGTTAAAGGGAAGTGGAGTGAAGATAAGGGGGCGTGAAAATAAGGTGAAGTAAGATTAATGTGGAGTGAGAATGAGGTGGAGTAATGTGGAGGGAAAATAGAGTGGAATGAAGGAGAGGCTGGAAGCGGATGAAATGGAGTGAAGGAAAAGTGGAAAGAAGGACTAAAGGAGAGATGGAGCAAGGAGGAAGTGGAGTAAGGAGGAAGGAGGTGGAGAGGGAGAGAAGTGGAGGAAAAAGACAAACCTACACCATACAACTACACACTCCACCTGTCTCTCCTTCTCCTCCACCTGTACCTTCTCCACTAGCCCACTTCATCCTCTTACTCCACCCATCATTAGTGGAAAAAAGCTAAGTGGAGTGAGTGGCGTAAGGGCATGCAATCTCGTGGGCAGGAATGAGGCGAGGAAAGGTCAAAAGTATTAGTGGATGACCTATGGGGCTGTGGTGGAGGTGGAGGTGGAGGTGGTGGTGGGGTGGAATGAGCAAGAATGGTTGGAGGTGATGGTGGTGGTGATGATGGTGGTGAAGGTGGGAACTGGACAAGGAAATGGTGATGATGATGGTGGTGGTGGTGGGGATATGCAAGAATGAGAGAAGGAAGCAGAGGATGGTGATGATGGTGGTGGTGGTGGTGGTGGTGTGTAACATGGGTGGTGGTATGTGATTGTTATGAAAACCAAGCGGTGATGTGATAGAGAGAGTGATGATGTGAGCTGGGGAGACTGTGTGGAGGTGGTGGTGGTGGTGGTGGGTGGTCGCTCAAGTGGATGGTGATGGTGGTGATGGTGGTGGTGAAGGGGGAAGTGGTAGGGTTGAGGGTGGAGGAAATTAGTTTAGAGGGGTGGAGGTGATAAGCGTGGGGGGGTGGAGGGTACTTAGTGGTGATGGTGGTGGTGATGGTGGTGGTGATGATGATGGTGAAGATGAAGAATAGCAAAAAAAAAAAAAAAAAAAAAAAAAAAAAGAAGCCTAGAAATTAGATAACCCGAAAAAACAAACAACAACAACAACAACAACAAGCAGCCAGCCCACTCCCCCCTCCCCCCCCACACACACGCAGACCTACACACACACACACACACACACACACACACACACACTGAAAAGTCACCCCGTTAAAAGCAAGGTAAACAAAACGACGTCATGCGAAAACCTTGAGACACCTTATCAAGTTCAAGTAAATTTGGCGGGTCAGGCGAAGGGCAGGAAACGAGGAAGGGGATGGAAGGAGAAGAGAGAGAAGGGAAGGAAGGAAGAGAGATGAAATGAAGGAAAAGGTAAGAAAAAGAAAGGAAGTGAACAGTGAAAGAAAGAGTAAGAAAGAGAAGGAAAGTAAGAAAAGAATGGAAGGAAGGAAGAGAGACGAATTGAAGGAAAGGATTAGAGAGAGGAAGTGAAGGAAAGGGAAAGAAAGAGGAAGGAGAGGGAGGGAAAAGAGGCGAAGCGAAGGGAAAGGAAGAGAAAGAAAGAGAAGGGAAGGGAAATTGATAAGGTGACATAAATAGAAACGAAGGAAACTGCAAGGGAAGTAAAGGAAAGAAAAGTACAGGGAAGGAAAAGGAAAAAAAGAAGAGTTATGGGAAGGAAAAAAAAACGGGAAGGAGAGGAATGTGAAGGAAGGATGTAAGGGAGGAAAACGGAGTGACGGTTAGAGAGAGAGAGAGAGAGAGAGAGAGAGAGAGAGAGAGAGAGAGAGAGAGAGAGAGAGAGAGAGAGAGAGAGCGCAACGAAGGGACAGGAAAGGACGGGAGAGCAACAACAAAGAAAGGAAGGAAAAGAAAGGTGAAGATAAGAAAAGAGAGGAGGCAGATAAAGGGAGATAAGAAGGACCGAAATAACTGAGGGGTAGATGATGGACAGTGAAGGGACGGGAGAGGAAGAAAAAAAGGTGATGGGACTGGGTTTGAAGGGCGAAAGATAGAGTGAAGGGAGAATGGAGGGAGAATGAAGGGACAGAGAGAAAAAGGAAAAGGAGGAGGAGAATAAAAGAACAAAAAAGAGGAGGAGAAGACAACGTGACGAAGATGACGTGACGGGGAAAAACAAAAGAGAAAAGGAGAATTGAAAGATAACGGATGAAGGGAGGTCAGCAGAAGGGCAAGAATAGACCACAAGCAGAAGGATGAGAAAACACGAAACACCGAAGAACTAAAGAACTTAAAAACAGGGCAATGAAGGAACGTGAAAATAGAAAACGAAGGAAGGGAAAAGAAAGAAAACAAAGGAACGAGAAGGGAAAGGAACAAAAAGAAAGACAAGAGGAGAAAACATTATGAGAAACGAACGTATAAAATAAACGAAATAAAAGAAATAATAAATGAACAATGAAGGAACGGGAGAAGGAGGCAAAGAATGATGGATGGGAAAGGAAAACCAGCAACAAAAGACAAGATCAAAGATGAAAAAGGAGATTATAGAAACGAAAGAAAGGGATGAAGAATGGAAAAGAAAGAGAATGAAAGGAAAACAGAGGAAAGGCGACTAAAAGACTAACTGAAAGACGTAACAAAGGAGAAGAAGGGGACGAAGAAAGTAAAAGAAGAAGGAAGGAGGAACGAAGAAATAAGAGAAGAAGAGCAACGTAGTGAAACAGATTAACTAAGAATGGAAAAGAGGAGAATGAAAGGGAAGAAAATGGATAAGCAACAAAGAAATAAGAAGAGAAAAGACAACGAGACGGGAAACACGGGGAACCTTTGCTCTGACGGAGAGAGAGAGAGAGAGAGAGAGAGAGAGAGAGAGAGAGAGAGAGAGAGAGAGAGAGAGAGAGAGGTACGTGAAAGGTGTCACGACTTAAGGAGCGCCATCCCGAGAACGTTACGTCACTCCGCCCGAACACCCACAACGAATGACGTCACGAGTGTGTGTGGAGTACGTGCCTGTGTGTGTGTGTGTGTGTGTGTGTGTGTGTGTGTGTGTGTGTGAAAATCTGTCGCCAATGTAAACAAAGGAAATCTCGGCAAGCTATTAACTGCATTATGTTTAGAGAGAGAGAGAGAGAGAGAGAGAGAGAGAGAGAGAGAGAGAGAGAGAGAGAGAGAGAGAGAGAGAGAGAGAGAGAGAGAGAGAGAGAAGTAGGACACACCAAAGTAAATAGGGAACGCCTCACCTGTGGGCCTGGAGATGACGTAATGGGCTACAGGTGTGAATGGGAAATACCCGAACCTTCTCCTCCTCCTCCTCCTCCTCGTCCTCTTTTACCTATACTCCTTTTCTTCACCCTCCTCCTCCTCCTCTTTCTCTATCTCCTTTTTCCTCTTCCTTCATCTTATCCTTTATCATTCCTCGACCAAT